>NW_019396723.1:125894-164961 GCF_000591075.1 Eurytemora carolleeae
TAGGTATGAGCTCCTCTAAAACCCGACGCGTTGAATATTTGAGAAACTCAGTGCATTGCTTTATTGATTTTTATTCATATACTATACTAGATAAATTACGTTGTACATTGTCCATATAGCTAAATGCGCTCATTAGTAAATATCAAATCATGTATAACGATTAACCTATTCTAGATATGCAGATATATATAACCCCATCAAACCCATAGTGTGATTGTTTAATTACGTTATATATAACAGCGCATAACTTGTAATTATGCTGTTAAAACCTAACTTTAATCTAACATAGAGAAATATACTCAGTTGGTATAGAGACTTAGATTTGATTACTGCGAGATAGTAATTTGGTTCTTGTTGAAACATTCGAGATGAGATTGTACCCATTGGTTTGGCATTGATTCGAGCTAGAGTCCGGTTGACATCGATAGCTCATAAGATCGTGCCAAATGGTTTGGCATTAATCATTATATACTTGTGCTTGTGTAGACATTAATAGCTGATCGTGCCCATTGATCTGGCATTGATCGATTAAGAGCTCGTGTTCTGATTGACATCGATACCTGACATGATTGTGTCCGGGTTTAGCCATTGATAGCTAAGTAAAACTAAAGTGTACCTGGATAGATACGTGTTCGAGAAACCTTTATGGAGTAGGGCATATACTACAGGAAAGACATTTTTTTCGGTTACAAATTAGAAATTCAAAACATTTTGTTCTTCTCAATAGCTCTCCAAGGAGATGGGGTATGATTGAAAACATACAAGATTTCAATCTTTCTGGAAATTTACTTAAGTTAAACGTGAATCACATGGTAGTTCTGTCAATGCCAAGAAATATCAATATACAGAGTAAATTTGTTTATTCAATTTCAGAAAAATGGGCATTGAGGCAAAAGGGGGCTTTATTATAAATTTTTAATAAATTTTTTTCCACGGGCCGGGCCCTTTTCAGCTAGTTGATTTTATAAAGGTGAATATCAACAAAATATCGAGGTGGAGGTTTTTTACTTATTCGAAGTTATTTTTATGACTCATTCTTTCAAACTTAGTTTATACTGTTACATTTAATACGTTACAGGGTGTTTAAAAATAAACACAGATGATTATTCTAGTTCATGGAACACCCTGTATCATTGTTTGAAATATGAATTGTAAATGATACACTGAAACGTGCTATTTCGAGTTTTATTCAAGGTTAATTTCAAGTATTTTACTTTAGGTGGAAATTTGATCACATTTTACAGGGTTTTTAGGGACTGTCAAGATAATTGTCAGCGGTTCTTTTTATTCTTTTAAACTATACTTTATTTTTGTAGAAATATTTCTTTAAAGGGACTGTAATCGAAATTTCAAGTGTCTCACGAGCAAAGATGGCAATGCCCAATTTACAACGCTACCCTTAAAAGCTTTGTCTGATCAAGTATGAATTAGATATCCATGTTTTTGTCTTTGAAAACTGTTTTTGATTTTGTTTTTCGTGGTTTGCGCATTTCTTGGTTTCAAGAAAGACTGAAGAAAGAATTAAAAATAAACACTTTCGAGGCTGAATTTTAAAAAATCAGATTAAGGTTTAAAGGGCACCGCATTAAATCGGGCATTGCTACCTTTGCAATTAATTGCATGTAATGTCACTTTAAATTACGCTTACAGTCCCTTTAAAGTATTTGCCTTGAGTAACATGCCTGATTCACAATGGTACTCTTTAAACCTATGTCCACAGTAATCAATCACCAGTTTTGCCAATTACTCACTTAGAATTAAAGCTTATAAAAATAAAAGCATTGTGTTATTAAAATGTACATACATTTTTATTGATTTTATCATTATAACCTAAAAAAAGAAAAAATCATGAAAAATCTCCCTATTAGATATAATATGACCTCACATTTTTATTCAACTTTATATATAAACATATTCTTTTTTTTTTTTGAATCCCTTACTCATGCCTAGATAAGTAAAAAAAAATGCACAAAAGAAAAGATTATTTATACAATTCTGTTTAAAAATACTCCTGACATTTATTGTTTATTTTGTCATATATGTGTATTGTGTATTGTTTAAATGTGTGATAAAAAATTACTTTATTAAAGCGAAATGCCGCAATCAGGGGTGCTTAAAAATGTTTGGAGTTACTAGCTACCTTTTAATGGCAAAGGTACGGCAATCCCCAGAATAAAGTGGAATACAATGACGACTTTTAAACCCTAAAACGGGAAAATCGACAACTTCTTGGTGTTCACTTACTGGTTTCGCGTAAACAGACTTTTTTCAAGCTTTTATTTTGCGAAATAATAGCTGTTAAAATTAGTTTTAGAGTGATTACACCCCCCCCCCCACCCCCTCCCCAACATTTATTAAGAAAATGTGTTGAATAGTAAAATATGTTTCATGTTTCTACCATGAATACAAGTTTACTTTATTTGTCATCCTGCAGCTGAAGGTTCCCAAGGAAATCTCATTTGTTGTGTTTGTTTACATTTCTTTGTTTGTTTACATTCTCATGTTTCATTCTGGAACAGAAATAGAGATATAGATATTCTAGACTTCACACACAGATTTATACCAGCGCTTAATCTCGATATCCACTTTGGACACTTTTGATTTTCTTCTTAATTCGCTCTTTTTGGGTCTTACCAAGGAGATTTCCTTCATTCATGGCGCGCCAAATTTCCTGGCTCCTGATTGGTTTTTCGGTTTCTGCAAACGACACCCTGATTGGCTGAATTGTAGACACTTTCCTGAATATCAAATTAAGATTAACTTAATCTGTAGATTAAGAAAAAGAGTAGATAAAGCTATGATCTTGATATCCACAGTACAAGAGTTTCCTGCTCAAACCGTGAAATAGTGGAATTTAAATATTTAAGTACGGGCGTTTTATGCTAAAGGGATAAGTATGACCAAACTTATTCTCTGGCAAAATTTATTTATATTATACTTTTTTTTAAATCAAAATATTAATGTTAGAAAAATTTTCAAAAAACTTGCTTTTATTGTTTTTTATTTTGTTGCAGTTCTGTATCCTGTGCTATCTATTGACTGGAGTCCGGGAGATGATGCCGCTAAACTTTGCGAAAATCTGAAGGAAGACGATTTCGGTCCCGACCTTTATGTACAGCAAGGTATAAATTAATGTATTCGAAGATGTTGCTTCTATCATTCTCTCCCCACTGAAAACTCCGGTTAGTTTGAAGTATTGTACCAACTTTATTGCAGGTAGACCAGGTTGTACAGTACACTGTACACTGTACACTGTACACTGTACACTGTACACTGTACAGAATACATACAGTCTGTAGACGCCAAAACGTGACGATGCACCAAAAAAATCATTCCCTTACGAGATAGGGATGAATCTTTCGGTGAACCGTTTCTTTTTGCCTTCTATTGCCGTACATCTGCAGACTGTACACATGTCTCTAGTTGCCCAAAGGTAGGCTCGGTACAGTACTGAATCGGAGTTTACAAAGCCTCCCTTTATCATATATAATTCTAATCATGCTATGATTTATGCTAATATTTATTATACGCAAGACTCAATTATTTAAATGCACAAAAAATAAAAGTTTTCAAGTAGATTAAATAGATATAAATATTTTGAGGAAACAGAAAATATGCAAAAAGATTTCCTTCTCTTTTTTCCTCCAATATCTTTACCCCCCTCCCCATCTACTTTATTTACACAAATAAAAGCCATGATTTTTAAAAAAAAAATTTTCACTGCTTTTCACTGTTAGCCCATCATATTGTTCGTAATATTAAATCTACCGAAAGCATTTCAAAATTAGCAACATTTTTACGAAAATTTTAACAAAATGTTCTAGGGACATTTTACAAACTTTCATATTTCTGACATTCTGCTATTAATTTCTATCAAAATGTTATAGTTAGAAATTTTAAATTTCTTCCTAAGAAAGTTTGTTGGAGCACCAGTGTTCGAATCTTGTTGATAATTAGTGCCAGACAACATTTTTAGAATGAAATTTTTAATTTCTTCCAAAAGCGTGAACACTCCCTTTATTTAGGTTTGTACGAGGAGGTCAAAAGAATTGAGCCATCAAGCAGTATCGTAGAATCAGTTCAACCCAGAACATATATTATACTAGGTATTCATTCATTTATGTATCCTTTCATCCTTTCATTCATCCTTTCCTTCTTTATTAAATTCACTCTTCATTTTTTCTTTCATTCATCCCTTCAATGCTTTATCTATTTATTTTATTTTAAAAGTGAATATTTGCAAATTATCTTTTTTCCATCTGATAATCGTTTCCCTTATGTCCATTTGACAGCCAAATTTTGAACAATCTTTTTTGTTTGTCTATTTTCTTGTGATTTTAACAAACATTTTTTTATATTTTTATTTATCGATTTTGGTGGTTATTATATCGTTAGAACGGACGAGGGTCAACATCTACAGAGGTTTGGTCCATCACCATCACCGAATTTTAAATGCTTTATTCTTCCTTTCATTCATCCTTTCATTTATTCTCTCATCCATCCACCCTTTCACCCTTCCATGTTCTTAACCATATATACTTTCACCCTTCCATGTTCTTATCCATATATACTTTTACCCTTCCATCCTCTCATCCATCCATCCTTTCACCTTTCCTATCATTCATCCTTTCATCATATCATTCACCCTTCTTTCCCCTATTCATCCTTCTATTTATTGTTTCTATCATTTTATTTATTTACATATAATTTTCAAGTATTGATGACGTTTTTAGCTAATCCTAATAGATTTTCGCCTCAGGAGGTGCAGTTATTTAATTCGCAGTGAACACATTATTCCTTATTCAAGATCATCTTTATTCACACTAACTAGATAGAAGGAGAAGGTTTAATTCATGTGACATACTGTTACGATTTTGCGAGCTCGGAGCTCCTCTAGTTTTAATTTTTAGCACAAGAATAGAGAAGCAAACATTTAGTTTTCGTGATAGATATTCAACAAAAGAAATTATAATTAGAAATATTTTCTTCAATACATAATATATAAGCTGTATCATGGAAACAATTTATCAATATTCATGATATTTCATTTATTTTTTGCATTTCTTATTGCACTGTCTTTAGTTTTTAGTGCCTCATAGTTTTTACAGTTCCATTATTGTTGTTTTTACGGACGATTTAACACAAATGGTCTTTTCTGTAATCTTGGAACCTCAGAGTATACAGGAATTACAAAATTAAGGAGTTGGATTCAAGGAAAAAAAACAAAACCCTCAGAGGATAGTTGAATTACAGAATTTGGGAGTTGGATTCGAGGAATAAAGAAGGAACCTCAGCGGATAGACGAATTACAGAATTTAGTAGTTAGATTCAAGGAATAAACCAGGAACCTCAGAGGATAAATGAATTACAGAGTTTAGGAGTTAGATTCAAGAAATAAACCAGAACCCTCAGAGGATAGATGAATTACAGAATTTAGGAGTTGAATTCGAGGAATAAAGAAGAAACCTCAGCGGATAAATGAATTACAGAATTTAGGAGTTAGATTCTAGAAATAAACCAGGAACCTTAGAAAATACAGGAATTACAGTATTAAGGTGTTAGATTCAAGGAAAAAAGGAACCTGAGAGTATAGATAAATTACAGAATTTAGGAGCTATATTCAAGAAATAAACCAGGAACCTCAGAGTAATGATTGATTACAGAATTTAGGAGCTAGATTCAAGGAATAAACCAGGAACCACAGATGATAGTTTGTTTATTGTGTTATTTAGGAATCTAAATGAAAATTTATCACAATTATTTTATTACAACCTGCCTTTTTGTAATATGTGTACACTAAATTCAGTTGGACACATTTTATTCAGAGAGTTGCATTTATGAGTTTTATCTTCATCGTTGGGAAAAATGCAATTTTCTTGAATTCGTACTTCTCCGAATATTTATAATACATTTCCTCTTAGTTAACTTTGTATCTGATTTTATCTTCTTAGTTTATTTACAGAGATCCAAGCAGCCCAGGGGGGGGGGGCGGCTTGATCTTAACTACATCTCCGGTTGTATAGTAGTTTATTGAAAAAGGATATTAAGAGATTATGGCCTATTTATACAGAACAAACATCAAATATGCAGTATGCTCTCGGAGTGCAAGTGTATGGGGATGTTTAGTATCTTGAATCTTACTCAGTTTTCTCAGAACCGTTTATTAACGATGAAATATTGCTCTGTAAAAGACTGCAAATGTACGTCTTCCTGTGAAAATGGAATCCTGATTCCTGCACACGATAAAGGAGTTGTGGATTTTAATGTTACATGGAAAACAAATTCTCCATTTAAATATTTTCAGAAATCACCCCCAAGTATACTGTAATACAGATCGACCTTTGGAAGTGAAGTACATGGCCTGTACAATTAGTAAAGGATTAGCGTACATCATCACTCTAAATACTATAACCTCGTTGAAGCAGCCATAAAACAATTGTACATCAATTTTCAAGGCTTGTTCGAATTTGAACTGTCCCAAGCGCAACGCTTTTTTTGTGTTTTCTTTACTAATATTCACCTTTACATTTGTGTAGCCCTTTCCATATTTATTAGCATTTTATAAATACAATCAGTTGTTTTCTAGCTTCTTAAATGAAGTTTTTTTTTCTAAAGACTTATATATTTTTGTGTCAGACCTACACATTTTGGATGACTGTTTTTACTTGATTATTCAATTATTTGGTTAAGTCTTTTTCTCTCTGTAAGTAATGTTCTTTGTGTTTAGGTTCATTTTCTGTCTTTTTGTAAATTTTTCCCTTATTCTTCTTCTTAATCTTGTTGTTGTTGTTGTTGTTGTAGTTGTTGTTGTTGTTGTTGTTGTAGTTGTTGTTGTTGTTGTATTTGTAGTTGTTATTGTTGGTGATGTTGTTGTTGTTGTTGTTGTTGTTGTTGTTGTTATTGTTGTGTTTGTAGTTGTTGTGGTTGTTGTGGTTGTTGTCGTTGTTGTTGTTGGTGGTGTTGTCTTGTCTTGTCTTGTCTTGTCTTGTCTTGCCTTGTCTTGTTTTGTCTTGTCTTGTCTTGTCTTGTCTTGTCTTGTCTTGTCTTGTCTTGTCTTGTCTTAATTGTCTAAGTTCTTGTCTTGTCCTCATCTTGTTCTTATTCTTGTTATTGTCTAAGTTCTTGTCTCTATTTTTGTTATATTCTATCTTATTAGATATAAGTTGCATGCCAAGGATCGGTATTCTATGCCTCTGCAGTGTAGTCTCTACTGTTTACGTAATTAGCTAGAAGAAAACAAATATTTTTTACTGTTTACATTACATCTATATATTGCTTGAGTGTCTGTAAGTTTGTATTCAAAAAACGTCCTAATGGCTGAACAGATCGGGCCCAATTTTATGTGGGACCTCACATGCCCCTAGAGTTGGCTTATGGATGCTCAGAATTGCAAAAAACTCTTAACATGTTTTGATCAACAAAAAATTCGGAAAAATGTTATTTTTGTTTTCTCGAAGAAAATGCTGAAAGATTGAGCAACAATTAAAAGTGGAAATAGAAGATGGGCGCTAGCCTAGTATAATACAGGTTGTCCAAATAAACATGGGAATTCAGTGACGAATTCGATATCGTCTTTTTAAATAATTCTTTGATTTAGTATAATGATACCTACTGAGAAAGCTGTAATCTGTAAGAGTTTCGTCTGCTATGTTCACATTTTGTTTGCTTATGTTTTGACTGCATACGGTTGTACTTAGTAAAACAAGAAAATTGCAGTAGACAAACAGAGTAAACTTGTCCGTCTTCACTGTTCATTCTGCGGAGACATTATAATCACATATTTACAGTCTTTTACCCTTTTCATAAAATAAACTCTAGCAGACATAATAATATTGTGGCTTTTGAAATTAGGTATTACAATGCTAATTAATAACAAAGACGATATCGAATTCGTCACTGAATTCCCATGTTTTTTTGGGACACCCTGTGCCATAGATTTATTAAAAGAACAGATAGGAGACTAGATGTCGTCTTTTCAAGATTTATGTGTATTTCCTTCACAACAACCCTGAGGCAGAATGTTAATTTACAGTGTTCACGTTCTCTAAAGAATGAATATTTACAGACCGTCTTTTTTTAAATCAATTTTTTTCTAATATTTTTTGTTTAGGGTTTAAGAGTCTTGAATCCAGTGTATCTAGTGTTCTAGAGTCAACCTGGAGAGACTGGACGGGAGCTAGGTAAAAAAATTTTTTTTATATCTCTGGTTACTACATTATTTTATGTCCCTGGCTACCAAATTATTTCATATCTCTGGTTACCAAATTATTTTATATCCCTGGTTACCACATAATATTGTATCCCTGTTACCACATTATTTTACATCCCTGGTTACCAAAATATTTTATATCCCTGGTTCCCACATTATTTTATATACCTGGTTACCACATTATTTTATATCCCTGGTTACCAAATTATTTTATATCCCTGGCTACCAAATTATTTTATATACCTGGTTACCACAATTTTTTATATCCCTGGTTACCACATAATATTGTATCCCTGTTACCACATTATTTTACATCCCTGGTTACCAAAATATTTTATATCCCTGGTTCCCACATTATTTTATATACCTGGTTACCACATTATTTTATATCCCTGGTTACCAAATTATTTTATATCCCTGGCTACCAAATTATTTTATATACCTGGTTACCATATTATTTTATATCCCTGGTTACCACATTATTTTATATCCCTGGTTACCACATTATTTTACATCCCTTTCAAATCTTTATAAAGTTAATAACTTTATATTTACGATTTTATTTGTATTTTTTTGCTTTAACTCTACTTTTTTGTTTGCTAAGCATTGTTGAAATGTAAAGATAAAGCATAAACATCTTAGAAATAAAATTCTTTGATGTTCGTTCGAAAAAAAATATAATCTTGCAGTTTCAGATTATACTATTAGGACTATGTATTGTTTTCTATTTCAAAACTGTTCAAATAATTAGAAAATTTCATTTTGTTACAATTTTAAAGAGGTCGAAGTTAAGGGAAATATAAAGCCTAAACTGATGTGAATAAGTCCTCAGAGTAAAAAATGTATTTATATTATAAGAAAAGAACAAATAATGGTTGAAACTAACAAATCGAAGAAAGCCGAAGCTCTCTGGCAGACTCTCCGCCTTTAGTCCGCCTCCTCATATGACGGGTTAATCTTCCTCCTTTCGATTCTTTGTGACGACTTCTCCATTTTGGCATTAGCCTGGCCTACCTTGTTACCCGTGCCCTCGTGATTCAAGCCGTTGTTCACGCCTATTGGCTTGAATTTGAAATAGAACTTGGGTCAACGGTGGCTTGCTTTTCCATGCGTTGAAACACGCCTTGTCATCATGTTTTCTAAGATGGCATCTTTTAACAGACAAAAATATCTTGATACAATATACACGGGGCGACTTATTATCTGTCCTACTTTCTGTCCGAAATATAGCTATATACAAAGAGTTAATAAGCTGCCATGCTTGTAGGCCGGACTACTTGCAATGTGAGCTTAGCTCCGGTTCCATATGAGGACTGAAGGGGTTGCATCAATAGAACTATCCAATCTGAGCTTAGCTCCGGGTCTGTATTAAAACTGAAGGGGTTACATCAATGGACCTATCCTTATTCCAAGCTATTGAGCTCATACTGGTTACACTATTATTGGTAATCCTTCAAATCTCTTTGTAGGAGGGAGGTATTTTTTATACTTGCAGGCCTTAAAGCATCCCTGCAGGGCCCAACAAAAATAGGTTTTAGCCCATTTGGGGTTTTAATAGGAACACCCAGTAAAGCGGTAAACATGATTTAAATATACAATCGGTAGCTTTGAAACCCAGCTTTCCCTGGAAATTTAAACTTTCCTTTTAAAAGTCAACCTGCTCAACTCATTCTACCGAGGTTCCAACTAGATATTAGAGGGAAATTGGTTCAGGAGTTCATGAGTAATCAATTAGAGATTACTACTTCGTATATATTGATTCTTTATTCTTTCCCGTTATTTTTCAACATTATCTTTTCAAACAAATGCTTTGATAAAATTAATAAATATTTTGGAATTATAAACAATTGGAATTATTGTGTTTAGTTGAATCCCAGAGTCTCCCTTTTCATTTTATATTTAATTAATTTTAATCCTTTTGTTCTGAAATATGTTTCTTTAATTCTATAATTCTTTAATAACTCTCATCCACCCTAATTAATTAGATTATTAAATTATTATTCTGGAATTAGAAATACTGTCCATTTTGCTATTGTTATCATTATTGTTATATTATTATTATTATTATTATTATTATTTTTGTTATCATTATCATTATCATTATTATTATTATTATTATTATTATTATTATTATTATTATTATTATTATTATTATTATTATTATTATTATTATTATTATTATTATTATTATTATTATTATTATTATTATTATTATTATTATTATTATTATTATTATTATTATTATTATTATTATTATTATTATTATTATTATTATTATTATTATTATTATTATTATTATTATTATTATTATTATTATTATTATTATTATTATTATTATTATTATTATTATTATTATTATTATTATTATTATTATTATTATTATTATTATTATTATTATTATTATTATTATTATTATTATTATTATTATTATTATTATTATTATTATTATTATTATTATTATTATTATTATTATTATTATTATTNAAGAAGAAGAAGTTGAAAGTATATTATCTCAGTCTAGGTTCATCAACAATCAAGGAAACTCGGTCCCAGTCTGATATTTTTAGGATAAACCCTCGGTCCCAGCTGGATATGTTTATGTATATAGTACTGGTAGAGCTTGCAAATGTGACGTCTGACAACCTTATCAGGGAATAATCTTAAAGCAAAAATATTTTTTTTAAAACTATAATTCTTTATTCCGAAAGACAAAAATTTTAAATTGAAATTCTGAAATTTTTTAAATATATACAGGGTTACCGTCAAAGGATGAGACTGTAAAGCTTCGACCTAAAACACTTAAAATATGACGATTCCCAGGTCAAATTAAGTCTTCTCTGCCTTGAAGTTAGTCATTTTCTGGCCTGTTTATGGATTGGGCAAAGAAATTTTTTTTAAAGTTGTATGTGGTTAATCATAAATATAAATTTTGTAGAGTTGTCTTTGAAGTATCATCCTTGGTGGGTAACCATGTTTAACAAATGACCACCCCATTTACTGTCGTAAAACCATTTTTAAATCCAAAACCAAGTTTAATGCAAACTTTGAAACTACAAATAACACCTTTCATTCCATCATCTTTTTTTATTTTTTATTTTCGTGCAATAACTGATTTTTTAAATTCTAATTCTGATCTAAGATTGGTTATTCAGATTACTTGATTTCGTCCAAAGAACCAGAGTTGAGAGAATGACCGGATATATATCTCTGTACAGGTATAATTAAGGAACTGTCGGCGTAATTTCAAGTGACCCAACAATTCACAACGGTACCCTCTAAGTTTATCGGAAGTAACAACGAAGGAGTATATTGTCATTTTTCTATCGAAAACAAATTTAAAAGAAGGAGAGACAAGGCTAACTTCATTTTTTATTGTTTAAAGGTTTCCAGTTTATCAGAATTAAGTCCAGTAAAAAACTTGTAAAAATCCACGAAAATGTTGGAAATCGAAATCTTTTAACTATTAACTACTGTATAGGGATCTAGGTATCCTGGATATAGATAGTAACTACTGTTTAGGGATCTGGGTATCCTGGATATAGATAGTAACTACTGTATAGGGATCTAGGTATCCTGGATATAGATAGTAACTACTGTTTAGGGATCTGGGTATCCTGGATACAGATATAGTTACTACTGTTTAGGGATTTGGGTATCCTGGATACAGATATAGTAACTACTGTTTAGGGATCTGGGTATCCTGGATACAGATATAGGTACTACTGTTTAGGGATTTGGGTATCCTGGATACAGATATAGTAACTACTGTTTAGGAATCTGGGTATCCTGGATACAGATTGTAAGTACTGTATAGGGATCTAGGTATCCTGAATACAGATAGTAACTACTGTTTAGGGATTTAGTATCCTGGATACAGATAAAGTAACTACTGTTTAGGGATCTGGGTATCCTGGATACAGATATAGTTATTATTGTTTAAGGATCTAGGTATCCTGGATACAGATATAGTAACTACTGTTTAGGGATCTAGGTATCCTGGATACAGATAGTAACTACTGTTTAGGGATCTGGGTATCCTGGATACAGATATAGTTACTACTGTTTAGAGATCTGGGTATCCTGGATATAGATATAGTAACTACTGTTTAGGGATCTGGGTATCCTGGATACAGATATAGTTACTACTGTTTAGGGATCTGGGTATCCTGGATACAGATATAGTAACTACTGTTTAGGGATCTGAGTATCCAGGATACAGATATAGTAACTACTGTTTAGGGATCTGGGTATCCTGGATACAGATATAGTTACTACTGTTTAGGGATTTGGGTATCCTGGATACAGACAGCAATTACTTCTCGGCAGAGGAGAGAGGGGAAAGCAGTCTCAGTTTCTCAAAACAAAGGCAGATAAATGCAAACTTATATTTTGAAATAAAAAAATATTTAATTTTTAGAATTTTGCCTTAAACAATATTCAGTTTAATATTTCAAATTAACGAAGAAATGTCATACAATTTATCCACAATTTCTCATACTTCATTCGAATAATTAAATAATCGTCGGAACTAAAAAAGGTGGTTGGGGCGCAACTTGGGGGGTTGTAAAAGGGGGGGGGTGATATCTGTTAAAAGATTTTACTATTATAGTTAAACAATTCCGTATATTTTAACATGAATGTTTTTTTTAATTAGAAAATTAAATCATGATTTAAAATTTGCCACAGTGGTTTCAAAACGGGGGGGAGGGGGTAGATATACAAACCTCTGAATTTTCTTTAGAATTATATTTAAACAATATAAATAAGTTTTCTGGTTTCTTGTTTCAGCTTTCTAGAAACAAGAAATGAATACTAATTCAAGGAAGGAAACCAGAATCCTGTATTTGATATTTACATAATTTTCATATTTTTTTTTTTTTTTTGGGGGGGGGGTCAAGGGGATGTGGGGTTGGAGGTTGTACTGTTATGTAATGTGTTGTGCTGCACTGTAGTGTACTGTACTTTACTGTACTGTACTGTACTGTACTGTACTGTACTGTACTGTACTGTACTGTACTGTACGTACTGTACTGTACTAGTACTGTACTATACTGTACTGTACTGTACTACACTGTAATGTACTGTACTACACTGTAATGTACTGTGCCGTACTGTAGTTAAAAGGTTTGCATTTGATCAGTAAATCAACCGGAAGTAGAGACTCTCTTCTTGAATCAGGGATGGAAGATTCTGGAACTGTTAGAAGAACTAGAAAAAAAGTATCCTGCTCCTACTCCTGTGATTCAGCCTACAGTTCAGATTGGAGGAAAATATCCAGTCAATCAGACTCATCCGATTCATATTCAAAAACATTAGATAGAACCACGCTTAGATCTGATTGGAGACCAACGACCCTCTCCTCAAATCATAACCAATCGGCGAGTTCTGATTGGTTGCAGCAAAATTTACAGTCTCATGATTGGTCAAGAGAGCGAACTCTAAGCACAGAATGTGAACGGTTGGATAAAAAAGACTCGCTTAAGTCAAATTATCAAAGAACTAATGAAGTGAAAAATGTCGGACAAAAACACAATAACTTCGGTTCAAGGGAAGCTTTCAATAGCTTGGGAGGACGGGATGGGTTGGATAGCTTCGGTAGCTCCGGGAGCTGGGAGGAGAGCTCCAGAAAGAGGTTTGAACTGCTCTCCACGGACTCCGTGGAGAAGCTGAACTTGCCTCCTCCCCTGAAGGCAACCATCTACTCTCCATCCAGGAATTCATCTTTGAAAAAAATAAGTTTTTATACTGGTGGAACGTTCTGGTCATTATAGGACTTACAGGCGAAATTAGTAGGGGCATGGGGGCAATGCCTATCTTCCAAAATTTTTATTTCCCATTTTAAAGATCATATGGTATTAAATGAATTTTCCCGGGCGGTCCTAAGAATTAACCCTGCTAATTAGCACCAAAAAGTAAAAAAATCTACAGTAATAGTTTTTTTATGAAGAATTTGTCCTCGAAATATTTAAATCTTGAAATAAAATTTGAAGAAATATGGAAATTTTTCAATTTTAAATGAACGATTAAAGTCCGAACTTAAAAACATATTATTTATAGAACTTTAACCTTCCACCGTATAAGGAAGAATGAAGCACAAATATGTTAAAAACAAGAAAAATAAAACAAAAATGACAATCACAAATCACATTTTTTGATTTCGTATGTTTTGTTTGTATCCCCTTGACATTTAAATGTTTAATCGTTAAATAATCAAAACATTTTATTTGTTATTTCAAAACATGCATAAACTATTTTATGAGAGATGAATAAACTTTTAGGCCTGAGTCCCCTCCTTTAGGCTTCACTACGCAGGTAGCGGGAAAACTATTTTTTACTAAAATATATTTGTACACTGTACAGGCCTTGAAAAGATGAGACGACTGTATCCGGAATTGTGTCTTAGATGCATTTTTTTGGTCAAATTATTCACTTTAAAAGTTTTTTTTAAAGGCAGAAGACCAAATTCCATGCACGCGGCATTATTAATGTTTTAGTTTTTCATTAAACAATTTACAAATCACATTAATCTCTTTGAAAGAGGAGGATTTATTTGGGTCACTGTACCTTTGTGTACCGACAATAGTTTGTATGATTAATTGGAATCTTTAACGAGCATTATATGATAATAATAATAATAATGATAATAATAATAGTAATAATAATAATAATAATAATAATAATAATGTACACCGTACTACTTGCTCTACCTGCCTATAAGTAGGTACGGTACTTTAAATGAACCTGAGTTTTCATTAACATGTAGGTTTATCAAAAAAGATAAACAGTTATTGTTAAGTTTGTGTTAATAAGTCAGTGTATTCTGTACTATGTACTCTGTACTGTGTACTCTATACGTTGTACTCTGTACTTGTACACTTTGTACTCTGTACTCTGTATTCTGTACTCTGTACTCTGTACTCTGTACTCTTTACTCTGTACTCTGTACTCTTTATTCTGTACTCTATACTCTGTACTCTGTATTCTGTACTCTGTACTCTGTACTCTGTACTCTGTACTCTGTACTCTGTACTCTGTACTCTATACTCTGTACGCTGTACTATGTACGCTGTACTCTGTACTCTGTACTCTTATTCGTCTATATAATTTGTGGTGTATATTGTTTTGTATTTTTATTTTGATTATGATTAATCATATATTCCCCTAGAACTATCTAAATAATATTTGTGTCAGCAATTCTTAGTTGTCTCATCTTGTTATAAATAATGACCAAAGTACATATCATATCAATACAGGTTTACCTACAATTGTCTACAACACTAGAAATTCCCAAGAAGGGTCTGATGCATTTGGTATACCGTCCCGTTTTGCCTGGTAAAATCTGTATGTGTACTGTACAGCTTAATGTCACCCCGGTTCTTGAAATGACCGGACTTGACAGTGTCAAATGATGATAATTCAGAGACGATCTGCAGTACGGAATTTACTCACAATCCTTCTCCCATGCAACCGGAAATTGGTTCCCGTGCAACCGGAAATTGGTTCCTTTTTTTAAAACTCATTTGGCAG
This sequence comes from Eurytemora carolleeae, assembly GCF_000591075.1. NCBI lineage: Eukaryota > Metazoa > Arthropoda > Copepoda > Calanoida > Temoridae > Eurytemora > Eurytemora carolleeae. Next base: position 141,631 of record NW_019396723.1, read on the forward strand.
CTTAAACTGTTCAATCATAAGTTGGTTGTCGTCTTTAAAATCTTTAAGTTCTTTGAGTGTACCCCGGTATTTTCTTACATTTTTCTGAAATTATAATTGTACATTAATGCAAGAGAAAAACTAGGGAGTATTTAGAGGCAGTTAATTTCTAGCATCAAACCTTTCAAATGTGTTCAAATACAATTCTGTTCTTGGAAATTTGCTTTTTTTGGAATCAACAATTCTGCTGTAAATAAACTTGAAAATGTTAATGGCCCGATGATCATATTTTCCATTCTTTAAAAGATAAAGTTTAATTGTTGGGATTGTTAAAGATAAATCTACTTTATTATTTAGTAAAAATTCAACAATTGGACTTGGTTATTATTTTAACAAGAGAAAGTTTTTAAAGTAAGACTCAATTTTGCTATTACATGAAGATAACTATAGAAAATTTGAACAGATTTTAATAAAATAAATATTTTATATCTAGCACTCAGATTATACGATTTACGGCCTTTCCTGTCAAGGTACTAATGCAAGGAAAGTTAATTGCAGTTGTGTATACTCTGCGTACATATTGAAACCAGTTCTCTCTGGGCGGACTTTGTAAACAAGAATATATGCATCAGTGTTCGTTTATTATCCGAGGAGGTTAAAAGCACTACAGTTTGATAATTTTGAAAATTCACAGAATAGTTTCCTATGAGCAGAATATTTCATAGATTATTTTTGAGAAAATGGATTCCATGTCAGACTGTGACATCCGTCTTGTGTTTACTTTTCCGCCCAAAGACAGTACACTGCAGTACAAAAAATGCGTACACCTCTGAAATAACTTTCCTTGTGAGAAAAAAACTGTAACTTCTTTATATTTCAAAGTACGCCTTTTATATACTATAAGTAGTAATCTGTTTTTTTTCTGTCCGAACATAACTAATTAACGTAATTACCTTTTCACCGATTTGTCTCAAATTTTGACCAGGGAACTCGATAGAACTTTGATAAGAATATTCTTAGCTTGTAGTTTGAAAATTTGAAAAGTTGATCGATTTTCAGAGAGTAAATTCAGATTTACAGACAAAGCTTGATTCCCAAGCCACTAATCTGATAAAATCTGGGAAATAAAATATTTTTGCTTTTCACCGCTAGTTTTCACGATCAGTTTGGGGGTTGAAAACGTAAAATAAAAACATTTTAAATATTTCTATCATATAACCTTATATAGGGTGTCCCAATAAACATGGGAATTCAGTGACGAATTCGATATCGTCTTTTTAAATAATTCTTTGATTTAGTATAGTGATACCTACTGAGAAAGCTGTAATCTGTAAGTCTTCTATGCTCACATTTTGTTTGTTTATGTTTTGACTGCATACGGTTGTACTTATTAAATCACGAAAATTACAGTATACAAACAGAGTAAACTTGTCCGTCTTCACTGTTCATCTTGCGGAGACATTATAGACACATCTTTACAGTCTTTTACTCTTTTCATAAAATAAACTCTATTTAGCAGACATAATAATATTATGGGTTTTGAAATTAGGTATTACAATGCTAATTCATAACAAAGACAATATCGAATTCGTCACTGAATTCCCATGTTCACCCTGTAGTTTGACAGGAGCCTGTTATTAGTTAAAGGAAATAAAGTTTCAATTCCATCCAGAAATTAGATACATCATATATCATAATCATATAATTGTAATCTGTATGCTGTATAATACAGTGACACTGTAAATATAAATTTCAAAGTTGCAAAATATTACTATTTACGATCTCTAAACTTATTTATATACTTGTATCTACATCGTAAATGTATGTTTTGTAAACAAACAATCCTGCTGTATTTACAGGGTGTACCAATGAACACGGGAAAAGAAAGACGACTTAAAAATAATTTTTTGTTTCCAATCTACATAAAAAAGCTCTTCTCTCATATATATATGTATATATATATTTATATATTTGTCTGTACTCTGAATATATGTTAGCTATAGCTGGCCAAACAGCTAGACCGAAATGCCTGAATTTTTTTTTGAGGAAACTCATATTTACCCTAGGGTTAACAAAGGCTTCAAAAATCGTTTAAATTTTTTAATTTTAAAATTCGAATAAAATTCCGCGGGCAACGCCGGGCACTTTAGTTAGTAGTTTATACATGACAGAGAGTGTTTTAAATGCTATGAGCTTTTCGAATTTTAATCTGTTTACCTTCTTTTCTTTGTATTTTGGAAATTGACGGAGATAAAATGTTTCAATGTCCAATCACAATTCAGAAACCCCTGGACTGCCGACTGACTTGCCTCAAATTTGTATTGGAAAACTCGGTTGAAACCACAGAAATTCTCTTAGCTTGATTTAAAAATTCTAAGTTGAGTGGGTTGACTTTTGTAAGGAAAACTTGGTTTCCAGGCGAAGCCGGGTTCTCAATCTAGTTTTCAATAAAGTAGAATCTTGACAAATTTAATTTTTCTTGATATCTTAACAATTATTTGTTTAATGGAACATCCTAACCAAACAATTTCTATGATGTTACTTCATCTGTTAATAGACTGCAGTAAACAAAGTAATTATAGCTTTCAGCTTGGAAGCCTAGGTGGGATTGTGTTAATACATTCTTGCACCTCATCAAATATATTTGTATCGCATAAATATGAATATTTTTATAAAATAACACTCTATAACATTTTTTGTTTTGTTATATTTTGGTCTATGGGCTGCTATGCGCTCTTCGCGTTCCTCTTAGTACTTTTTATTGTATGTTTTTCATGCGAACTTTTTTCTACGTTCATTATTATTAAAATAAAAATTTTAGGTTTTGCGAATTTGTCTGCGTTTTTTTTTGTTGATTTCCAAAAATTTTCAAAATCAATATTTTTGAAGGCAATTTTTTTTTAACTTTTACTGGCCATATGATGTGCATTGTGTCTCTGAGTGAGATATGAAAACGTTTAACCCAATGTTGGGAGGGGGGATGAGTGCAGATGTCCTCAATTTGTAATCACACCACCCAAACGTGTTTTGCGGCATGCACGCTTAATTTGTAATCACCACCATCCTCAGTTTATAGAACATGGTCCCCAGGCAGGCCCCCCAACTTTATTGGAACAACTTTGTGACCTTGTAGCTCCTTAAGCTTTGTTTTTACGCAGATGTATGAAATAAGCAAAGAACTTGAGTCTTTGACACAAACTCTGATTTTCTAATTCCATTATCTCTGCAACCCAGTGTTGTAGACCATAGATATTTCAAACTATAATTCTGTTGCATTAAATTATCTTAGTTTGAAATATTAAAAGTCTACAACATTAAGTTCCATAGATATAGGGATTAGAAAATATGAGTTTGTTACAAAGACTCAATTCCTTTATCCAGTTACACGTCAGGTATTCAAAACATCTTTGCTTTTCTCAATAATTCTTCAATGGGAAAAGTTATGTTTGAAAACATAAAAGATTTCAATCTTACCAAATCAATTTACTTTTAGAGGGATATTGGGTGAAAATAAGAATAATATACAACTTAAACATATCTTTTAATACATTTATAGAATGTTTACATAAAAGATTTTCCCAAAAAAATCTCCTGTAAAATCTTATTTTATAGATGATTTTTTACACCTACACAAATATTTGATTTAGTTTATTTACACCTACACAAATATTTGATATAGTTTATTTACAGTAAATTTACATCTACACGAATATTTGATTTAGTTTATTCCAATTTATTTACACCTACACAAATATTTGATTTAGTTTATTTACAGTAAATTTACATCTACATAAATATTTGATTTAGTTTATTTACAGTTTATTTACACCTACACAAATATTTGATTTAGTTTGTTTAAGTTTATTTACATCTACACGAATATTTGATTTAGTTTATTTGCAGTTTATTTACACCTACACAAATATTTGATTTAGTTTATTTACAGTTTATTTACACCTACACAAATATTTGATTTAGTTTATTTACAGTTTATTTACATCTACACATATATTTGAATTAGTTTATTTACAGTTTATTTACATTTACACATATATTTGATTTAGTTCATTTACAGTTTATTTACACCTACACAAATATTTGATTTAGTTTATTCACAGTTTATTTACACCCAAACAAATATTATACATATTACATCAATCTTTTTTCTTAAAAATATTGAATTAAGATCAACCATAATGATTAATGGTTTACCTATGGTTCAGCTAGAAGAAAATACTTTATAAAGAAATATCAAGATTTCTTTGGATATTAGATGTATCATATACAATGAGATTCACAAAACACGTAGCAAAAGACTTTTTAAAACAACATACTTATAATCTGTTTAACTTTAGTGTGGTGTTAATATTGCCTTTAAAGATTTTCATTTCAGGTTAGCCAGCTGAGAGAGGCTATTTCTTTCCTGCCAAATGTGACCAAAAAATCCGCCAGATTGTCAGCTGGGTCCCGACCCGTACCGTCAACAGTAGGGCAGAATAAACCAAGGACGGGTCCAGCACGGACTGTATCAACAGTTTTGTCCCCTACAGCACCCGCTGTTCATCTTCACATGAATCCGGCGAATTCTATCGGAAAGCCTTGTCCAGGATATATTGCTGGGACAATTAGATCATCTTTAATTATCAAAACTAAAGAGTAAAATCTTTAAAGTTAATAATAGATGTACAAGTACAGTACAGTAGTACCTAGTACGTAGTGTACAACTCAGTGAAACATATATATATCGGTATACCTACAAATACAACGACTTTGGAAGAACGCAAAGTTGGTTAAAATTCGCACATCAGGAATTGGCCAAATGCTCCTTCTAAACTGAAGCTATAGAAGAAAGCGCTTTGCGATGTTTAAATCTGTATGTACATGGCAAAATAAACAGGAAAGGTCAAGCCAAACATACAATCCTGTAATCATAAGTTTTGGGTTCTAAGCTTGAAGAAGGTGATATATTTTAATCTTATAATTAATTAATTTTAAGTGATAGTTTTCTGAATAATAATGTTTTTATCCATTTGTACAGTGATAACCAGAAAACAATGGAATAAGAAGAAATTGCCGCAATACTTAACTGTAGTTGATGTTGTTTTACTAGACACTAATTTTTTTCGGTACTCCATTGCCCAAAAAAATCCACAAAACTTTTGTTCTCTTAAAATCATAAGTTCAGAAAAGCAAAAATTTGTAAATATTTATTGTTTCTATCAAATTCTAAAATTTTATAAATATTGAATTACAGAATCACAGCAAATTCGCAAAATTGTAATAAGAAAATTTGCAATTTTCAGTGCTGGTCTAATTTTTAAGGAAAAGTTGTTTTTCAATGGCTCCTCAGTTTTTAACTGAACAGCGTATATTTATAACTTTAGACTAAAATATGCTAAGAAGAAAAGAACTATAGAGTATTTAAAGATCACATTATTCAAGATTTTCAAATTGAATCTCCTGGAGTTTATTAATTCTCCTTTAACCAATTAAATTTATTTTACATATCTTCCAAGCTTTTAAACCAATATTTATAAAATTTCAGAATATGATAGAAATTATACATATACTCATTTTTGCTTTTCCGAGCTTTTGATTTTGAGAGACAAAAAAGTTTGGCGAATTTTTTTGGGTCGCGTATTGGATGGAGTACAAAAATAAAAATTGCCGAAAAGTATTGAAAAAATACCATACAGGAGAGTTTCACAAAAAAGGTACAATTTTGCAGCAGACGCTGCTAATCACTTTTTTTACTCACCCTGTGGTTGTTCACAAGTTTATCGTTTTTTAAGAAGAAAATGCGTGATTTTTTTATAAAAACTTTGCAGAACGGGTCGTTATTTTACTTAATTGTCATAAGGGACGTAATAATGGGTCGGTAATGTTGGTCAAAAGATGGTACAAATTATAATTATCTTATTTTAAAAGTCGTCTAACTATTACAGAGCTTTCTGGTTATCACTGTAAAAACTAAAAACAAAGTACACCGGGTACATTTCAGCATGGAGGAGAATTTAGTGGAAAAAAGATGAAACCTGAAAACTTTTTACAACAAAACAGAGGAACGTTTTCCTCTCGGAGTATAATTTATACAATAGTTTTACCCAAGGAAGATAAACCAGGAATCTACAAATTTATGCTTTCAATAATTTCTTTGTGTACTGCAGATTCTGGGAGAAATATAAACAAGCTCATCCTGAGAAAGGAGTTTACCTGAACTGTCGTCATTGTTTACATTTAAAGTGTACTGCTGTTTCTGGGGGGAGTGGAAACTTCCCCCCAGCTCCTCTAGTTAACTTTAAGGTCTCGTAGCTCCAATAGTTTTGATTTTACTCACGAATATCAACGAAACAAACATTTGGTGGTTAAAAACTAGAAATTCAAAACATATTTTTTTCTCAACAGCTCTTCTAAAAGATGAGTTATGAGTGAATACATGTAAGATTTTATTGTAGCGTAAAAATTTTCTTCAATTTGACATGAATGTTATAAACGTTTTATACAAAAAAGATGTGGTTCCTGGTAGCACTTCATGCTTTTTATATACTTCCTTGGAACTTTAGTAAAGGTTCCTGGTCAATCTTTCTTGATTTTACTGCTTCATTCTTTGCAGACAGGTTTTATAAATTGATTGATGGAAAATTTGTCCGAAACTCCAGGTTTTATATAAACACATGAAAACTATTCTGAATTCATGAAATAAAATTCGGTATAGTCTGAAAAAAACTGCAACTATTTCGATTAGATTCTTAGATACAATAGTCTTTTTTGAAATTACTTCTGTCAGAAAAAAAAGTATCATAGTTACTAATTAAATTGTTAGATTTAATATTTTTCATATTATACTTGTTGTTTTTTACAATTTGCTTAGTGCACAAGAAAAGTGAGCATATTATTGCTTTAATATAAAACTATTCTACAAGGTTACCCAAAAAGGATGATACTTTAGATAATTGCATATTTAAATAGTGTTTAGTCGTCATTAAAAATGCGAAAATTTCGCTAAAAACGTATATATTGTGGACAGACAGACAGAAATTTAAAAAGATAGCTATTGAAATCAAATTCTCTTCATCGAATATTTATTAAAGTAAAGGAAAAGAAATAATTTACATGACATAATAAAACTTCAAATATTGAGCTATCAGAGCAGAGAATTCCTAGTTCTTTTGAGCAATTAATTGTTGCAGCTTCAAAATTTTCGCATTTTTTCGCGAAACGTTTTGTTCGCTGAAATTGTACTAATGATGGCTCTTAAGGTCATGTAAAACGTTTGATTGTAGTTTTAACTATTTATTAGAGAAAGAATCTTATTCCTGTCCTGAAACTTTGATTTTGTTAACCCATTATCTTTGCAACCTTATGGGCTATGGCGACTATGGCAAACTTGGACTATTTGATTTTGATCTAGTGAAACACTTAGTTTTCAGTTTCAACTAGGACTATTTGATTTTGATCTAGTGAAACACTTAGTTTTCAGTTTCAACTTGGACTATTTGATTTTGATCTAGTGAAACACTTAGTTTTCAGTTTCAACTTGGACTATTTGATTTTGATCTAGTGACTTAGTTTTCAGTTTCAACTTGGACTATTTGATTTTGATCTAGTGAAACACTTAGTTTTCAGTTTCAACTTGGACTATTTGATTTTGATCTAGTTTTCAGTTTCAACTCAGTTCTTTAAAATATTTTAAAATAATTTTAAAGAAATCGGAATTTTTCGCGCTTGCTTCTAGAAATGTTCTCAAAATTCAACTTGATAGATTTAATTGAATAATTGTGTAAAATTCAATCTGATTAATTACTAGTTTAATATTATCTTTTTAATCTTTAAACTGTACCAAACGTGATAGTCTATAGTCAAGGAAGAAACATGATGGAACATAAAACTTTGTTCAAGAAAACGGATTAAAATAACATTTTAAATATGGAACATATAGCATTTTTAAGAAAACGGATAAAATAATATTTTAAATTGGAATTGTTCTCTCGTGCTCTGACTCAGATGTTGAAATCCTAAATTATTTAATTTATCATTTCATCCACTTTTTTATAGTTCTTCAAACAAAAGGAGCGTTGCACGCCAATTTAGAATTTATTTATATAACGGTTTTGATTTTCATCTGTATGTACAATGTATATATTACATAATACATATTTAAAAAACTGTAGCTTACTGTTTATTTCGCAACGCAATTACTGTCGGAAAATTTTTATACTTATTATAAATGTTGTACAGTGTACATACGTATTACGCAGATAATAATAATCAATTAAGAAAATCTGGAACGACTCTTTTCCAAAACAGTGAACAACCAGTTTTATTATGATATATTTCTAGTCTTCCTTCAGCTATCAAATTGTACATTATGCAACGTTATATTGTAGATTTATGTAAGTACTGTGGTCCCTTGAATAAAATTGAACAAAAATGGACAGTAAAAAAATTCTTTTAAGTGACTCTTCCGATTTACAAGTTTACAACGGTAGCCTTTAAAGCTTTTCTAATCAAGTATTGATTAGATATGCAAGTTTTTGTATCTTTAATCTGTTTTTTTTAATTGTGGTTTCTCTGCAAAAGTGACTTGCACAATTTTTGCTAATCAGAAACAATGGAGAAATTCACAGAAATAAACACTTTTTCCGATTGAGAAAAACGACGCTATCTTCCACGTTTTTGATCAGATTAAGGTTTCAAGGACATTGCTATCTTTGCATGGACCGGGTCACTAAACTACGATTAAAGTCCTTCCTTGTTATTTGTCAATGGCATTAGTTAGTTAGTAGTCGTCTGTTTCCATTTTATTCCGGTGACCACCGTACGTAATACGTATTTTAGCAAAACTATAAATATTAATTGTTCTATGATTCAGTATTTAACTAAATGTTTCGAAAAATACATATTTAACTGGAGTAATTTCTGGATAAGTTTTTAATTTTCATTGAGTTTCCACTGTAAAGTTCTGTAAATCCAAGGTACTAATGCAAGGAAAGTTATTTCAGAGGTGTACGCATTTTTTGTATTGAAGTGTACTGTCTTTGGGCGGAAAAGTAAACACAAGACGGATGTCACACCCTGACATGGAATCCATTTTCACAAAAATAATCGATGAAATATTCTGGTCATAGGAAACTATTATGTAAATTTTCAAAATTATAAAAATTAAATGTTTTTATCCTCCTAGGATACTAAACGAACTGCACTGATGCATGCATCTATTCTTGTATACAAATTCCGCCCAGAGAGAACTGGTTTCAATATGTACGCAGAGTATACGCGACCGCATTCAACTTTCCTTACATTAGTACCGTGTTTCCGTCCCCTATGGCGTATACATGACTTTGACCAAATCCCAAGTTTATAACTTGTTTGAATTTGTTAAATACAAGAATAGACTTTTTAACATGAAAAATTCTTTATTGTACATCATAAAACAGGGGACTTTACTAGCAGAAACACCTCTCTATTCTTTGAGACCCCACTAATTCAAAAACTTTAAAAAACTCTCAGAGAAGTTTTCTTCAATGGAAATTTAACCCCATNCCCGGAGGATTCAGTGATAAACCCGTGGGCCTTCTATTTTCCCTGTTCTGTGAGGGAGGGATTTCAGGACCGTCATGAGCCCCGCTAAGTGACCTCCAGAGCCTCTTGATACGCAGAATCACCTCAAAGCCCTGCAAAACCGTCTCCGTCCCTCTCACTACGCCTGTCATTCTGACTCCGCGCCCCACATTTTGATCTCCGCAGCTACGGAGGTCATTTTACTCACGGCAGCCCTGTTCCCCCTCCCTCGTTTTGTATATTAAGCACACTGCACAGTCAGTAATTGTTCTTGTCTATCTAAGCCCGCTGTGATAGGAATATTAAGAATACTACAGGGTGTCCCAATAAGGATGGGAATTAAGTGACGATTTTTATTTCTTCTTCGATTGTTATTTAGCATGGACACGATCATTGCAGCATTCCATTTAAAACAAATTATACCGAAAATGCCAGGTTTAAAGTGTGGCCTACCATTTTTGTATATCTTCAAAATTGACTGAGATATTACCAAATTCGTCCAAATTTCAATTTATTAGCTAAATTGTTTTTAAACATAATATTATTATCAATTATTAATAAAGGTAGGCAGACTTCTTTTTGAAAAGCTCGTAAGACGTAAAGCCTATCTCTCTCATGCATTAAACATCGTCAAAGATAATTTTTAAGTCGACTTTCAATTCCCAAATGTAATGAGACACTCTGTATCAAAATCAAATCAGATCAGATCAGATCAGATCAGATCAAATCAAATCAAATCAAATCAAATCAAATCAAATCAAATCAAATCAAATCAAATCAGGAACCCTAAGTACCCAAAGTAAACAATGTAAAACACAAGAATGAGACAAGGCCTCTAGTGTTTTCACAAAAATAGTTTCATGATAGTTACTCGGATTTTGTTCTGCAATTCAAAATCTATTCTTGCGTTTTGTTAAATACATTTCAATATTATTCTTATCGCCAATTTTTTATTTTGTGTAGAACATTTTTTTACGCACCCTGTTTCTATATATATATATATATCTATATATATATAGTCTTGATTACAGATAATTAGATTTTCCACGAGTCCATGTTGGATGAACAATGATAGTTCCTAGACAGATAAACATTCTTTCAGTTTTACCGATATATGGACAATGTTAGGATTTTAGGATGGTTCGCGCCCATCTTCCATTTCAATCGAACACTTTCTCTTTGTATACATTGTAAAATATAAACATAACGAACAAGTTTGAGGATTTAAAAAAAAATTTTCGTGGATTTTCAAATTTTAATGAAAATTGAATTTTATTAAATCTTGATAAAATATAAACCTTCCCTGAAGTCACATGAGGTCCCACACAAAATTTGGGTACGAACGGTTCAGCCGTTTATTGAACACAAACAGACAGACAGACAGACAGAGTATATATATTTGGGTTTTTCTGAAGCTTTGGGTTTCCAATCTAGTCGCAATTAAAGCTTCTTTCTGATGCTCTTAGTGTGACTTTTTTATTTATTCCTTTCTCCAATTAAATCAAATTTAAACGTTAAGTTTAAATAAGTGAATTTTTTAATCTGCATCAATAATACACAACACTCCGATTTTTAAGGGAATCTCAAACCAGTTTTAGATGTAAAAAAGAGTCTAAGAAAAACTGGATGAAAGACTAGGGAGGGGGGGTGTCCTAACCTAATCTAGTCCCCACTTAAACCCCATAAAACCTATCCAACATGAAACTAACCATAAACAGTTCTAGAACTCACAATAAAATATTTCATCTGTCGAGCATTTATTATAAAAATATTACAAGAGAGAGAATAAAAGGATCCTAGCAATGAAACTGCTAGAGTGGATCCAGCTGGTAGATCTGAAGACCTAGACAGGGATGAAACAGGTTCCGTCGAGGTGTTGAGATCTCCCAGTATTCAGCCTGGACTGAGCCCGTGTCCTAGAAAACAGTAAGTTATATAAAAATGTGATATTTAAAGACAACTGTTAAATTCAAGTTATAAATTTGCATACCCCAATGAAAAGAACCCCAACAATTGTGCAATGTACACAGAGTTGTTTCAAACTACTGATATAAGTAAGTATTATCAATGAAGTGAGCAATTTTGATAAAGATATCCTTGTTTTTATATCTGAAAAATATTACCATGATGTTGGTGCGCTGCGACTAAGGGATTGTTGTGGTGTAGATCTATTCGTGAAGCTTCGCAATGATATCTGTTTCACGGAACAGATGGAACTCTGTTCCATCAATTTCCATCTAAATAAGAAAATCAAAATAAAAAATTCTGTTGTTACCTACAGTTCGTTTACAATGGCGCCTCAGAATTCCAGTTCCTGTTGTTAATTTACTCTGGCGCCTCTGAATTCTATCAGCTACTGTTTATTTTCCTCTGAACTTTAGTACCTAATGTATATTTACCTTTGCGCCTCCGAATTATAGTACCTAATGTATATTTACCTTTGCGCCTCCGAATTATAGTACCTTCTGTATTTACCTTTGCGCCTCCGAATTATAGTACCTAATGTATATTTACTATTGCGCCTCCGAATTATAGTACCTACTGTATTTACCTTCGCGCCTCCGAATTATAGTACCTATTGTATATTTACCTTTACGCCTCCGAATTATAGTACCTACTGTATATTTACCTTTACGCCTCCGAATTATAGTACCTACTGTATATTTACCTTTACGCCTCCGAATTATAGTACCTACTGTATATTTACCTTTATAGTAACTAATGTAGATTTACCTTTACGCCTCCGAATTATAGTATCTAATGTATATTTACCTTTACGCCTCCGAATTATAGTACCTACTGTATATTTACCTTTACGCCTCCGAATTATAGTACCTACTGTATATTTACCTTTGCGCCTCCGAATTATAGTATCTACTGTATATTTACCTTTGAGCCTCCAAATTATAGTACCTACTGTGCATTTACCGTTGCGCCTCCGAATTATAGTAACTAATGTAGATTTACCTTTACGCCTCCGAATTATAGTACCTAATGTATATTTACCTTTACGCCTCCGAATTATAGTATCTAATGTATATTTACCTTTGCGCCTCCGAATTATAGTACCTACAGTATATTTACTATTGCGCCTCCGAATCATAGTACCTAATGTTTATTTACCTTTGCGCCTCCGAATTATAGTATCTAATGTATATTTACCTTTGCGCCTCCGAATTATAGTACCTAATGTATATTTACCTTTGCGCCTCCGAATTCTGGTAGTAGAACCTTGTCGCCGACTGTTACAGCCATAGGTAGGTGGGTTCCAGCATCGTTCCTTTAAACAGAAAATTCAAAAACAAGAAATATTTGGTGAAACTCGCGGTTGTGTGTGTCTATAACAAAACTCAAACCAGGTTTAAACTTTTTTTTTTTGGTAGAGATAAAATGGAATATATTTACGTGGTTTGTGTTAAAAACGGGCCATTATTCGTTTACCAACTTTTTTGAAGAAAATATAAATAGTGGTCCATTGGGGTCAGAGGACCGTCAAATCAAAAGTTGTCATGTTTGTTTAACCAAGACCACATAAGTATTAATCAATAATCAGTGAGTGATATTGTTTCTCTATGCAAGTATATTTGGAATTATCAGATAATTATTCTCTCTAATTTCTATGTCCAACGATTGAAAGGCTTTATAAGATGTAATACAGGGGACATTAGTTCCAAAACTATCACTATCTTTTTCAGGAGTATATTTTCTAAAATCCAATACGAGTAAACAAAATTACACCATATATTTATAAAAAAAATGGCTAATCCTATATTTTGAAACAATAAATTTGAATCTTTAACTAATAATAAGGTGCGAGAATTAGTTTTGTATGAATCTTGATTTGATTTTCGAACATATCCCTATTTTAAAACAATTGCCGGATTTCAGCTCGTGTCGCGTTTTCGGAACATATCCTGGTTTTGAGACAATTGCCGGATTTCAGCTCAGTCGCGTTTTCGGAACATATCCTGGTTTTGAGAAAATTACCGGAATTCTTATCAATGTCAATTATCAAGTATTTACGCACTTATGAAGCAAACAAGATTTTTTTTATAAGGTAAAATATAAACAAAATAGAAAAGAAAAACCAATTGTTCTTTTATAATTTAATAATCATTACAGCATTTAGAAATCAAAATATTAATACAATTTGTTCTTACAATAAAGATTTAACTAGAAATGCGGGAAACTGTTTGTTTAAAATGCCTGAAAATTAATAAATCATCGATATTCTCTAATTTAAAATCATAAAATGTGGAAACTAAAATTCTAGAAATAATTGAGAAGTTAATTTAGTCTTCATAAGATAATTTTCTTTTCATGGATTTATTTTGTAAGTTATTAAAGCGAGTTTTGTTTTGAATGGAGGATTGTACTCAAAAACGGGAAAGTGGGTTTTGTCTCGAAAACCCGACAATGTTTCAAATTCAGGATATGTTCTAAAATTGAAAACCTGACATTGTCTTTCAAATTATAATTATCATAATTTTGATTAAAAAAAGAAAGTTTAAAATTGGGAATTGTTGTCCTCGTCATGTTTAATAAAATGTTGGTTATAGTTTTTATTATCGACTTTTACTATGGATATGGGCCGGGATCCCAAAAACCCAGTCTTTCAATTTGTGCCCATTTCTAACACTCAGTGTTAGAAATGGGCCAAGTATTAGTTTTGGAACTAATGTCCCCTGGAATAGTAAAAACGAATGAAGTCCAGGGGTGAATAGTTCCAAAAGAGAAGAACAAAACTAATTGTAAACCTTAAATAAAATTTCTAAAAATGTTGCTCATACCTTAAACCTTAACTCCCAAAACAAAAATATGTTTCTAGAAAATATTCACCCCTGCGAAAGTCTCAGGTTCAAGATCAATTAAAACTTTTCCTCTTCTCTAGAGATTCTTAATGAAAAACTTGAGTGTCAGATATAATGTTGAAGAAATAAAGTGACTGTGCACGATACAGGATAGATATCAATATATATGATACTGTGATTAGGATCCATTTAATTTTAATGCGGATCCGGATCCTGGATCTGCACTGTAAAAAATGGATCCGGGCCCGGATCCAGGTCATTTCCTTAAAATTTACTACTTATTTTACACAGCAGAATTTTCAAATTTTTTGTCTTAATTTTTTCGCTTATTTCCATGCTAAAACTTGATGAACCATTCAGAAATCAGGAAATTTTTACAATAAACCTTTTATCAATAGCGCAGATTTGGGTTTTGAGAACATTTTTTTTGCAGTTTTTAGTTGATACTTTGCCCCTTGGATCCGAATCCGTGGATCCGGGAATCCATTCGGATCTTAAGCACTGAGACAATGATAAGATTTTATGTTATAGTACTTCTTTTCTCTTATCTGAATTCATTTAATTAAGCCACCAACGCTGATCTACCGATTCGGTAATTATCCCAGCAAACTTCGACTTTCGATCCCAATTTGACCATGATGGGTCATTTTTCTTTTATCATTTACACTTATTTTTGTTGGCAGATGCGCTTTTTATTGACAAGACAACTACGTAAATTTAAATACGATCGAATTCTAAACCAAAATGCGATTAAATTCAAATATAGGAAACCAAACCGCATCTCACCCTAGTTAGTCCATGGTGCTTGGTGCACTTATACTTTGTTACACGAAGGGGCAAATTTAACATTTGTCAAGATTTTTACCTTGCTCCAGGTCCTACTGCCACCACGGTACCCTCGAGACCCTTGGACTGGGCTTTCTCGGGGATAAGAATTCCGCCCTTAGACTTTGTTTCCGCAGCGATTCTCTACAATTAATCAAAATAAAATTCACCAATCAAACAAAGAAAGTTTTCATTTGATAAACAAGGTTTAAAAGTGTTAAGTTAAATCAATGATAGGCAGTCATAAATGAACAGAAAGCGTAATTTCAAGTAACCCTCAATGCAAGGATGGCAATGCCTGTTTCACAATGGCACCCTTCAGAGTTGTCTCGTCAATTATGAAAAAGATATCTATGGTTGTTATGATAAATAATACACGCAAGCAAACTCATATTCAATTCAATTCAATTCAATTCAAGAAGCTAGGTTAAAAATGATCGTTCTAATCGATGTCAGAATCAGAATCAGAATCAGAATCAGAATCAGAATCAGAATCAGAATCAGGTCAAATCAAATCTAAAGGGAACCCCTATTATCCACTCCCAAAACTTGAAGTGAATATACTAAATCAAGAGAGAAGTGAGGTAATAAAATTAAATATAGTACTCAAAATACTTTTAGTCAACAGAGGTGTTCAAAATATTCAAATAATAAAGAGCTTATCCTTCCGATGATTTTGGTAGATTTTCTGCCCCAAACTATACCTGAACAAGAACCCGATCAAAGAGGGGGACAATCTTCTTAGCAATATTGGCCACAGCTCCGGACATTTTGATATTATTAGGGCACAGTCTGTAAAATATATTTATTTTACAACATGACAAGTTCTACGCCAAGTTAACAAGTTGCTAGGCCTAAACAATAACATTTAAGATTCAACTTATTTAAACTTATTGTGAAATTAAAATGCCAGTCTACAATTATATGTAATATTTTAAATCAATAATTAAAAAATAAGAACATTGCAAATTTTGAAATATGCAAATTTGAGTAATAACTATTTATGTTCACTGTCAATTTTAGAAATTCTAGACTAAAACTGTGCAATGTACTTCATTTAGATTTTATGTACATTGTACAATGTACAATTTTACAGGTGTATGATATAGTACAGTACAGAAGAGTACTGCTAATTTCTTGACAGACATCCGCATTTATTCCTTAAGTTTCCCGATGAACGATCCCAAACGATCTTCGTCGATCAGACCAACAAAACGATCAACGATCGCTCCTAGAACAACAATAATAGATAAGAAAGGTTTATTTAAGTGATGAAAATAGCTTTTAAATGAATAAATGTATCAACTTCTACTCCAAAAATAAAAATGAAGTAAATCAAATCAAATAAAAATTCACAAAATCAAACCATTAATTTTATTAATTGTAGTCCACGAAATTTTCTATGCAACACTTACCATTCTTAACTCCAATGACAGTAGGAACTGCGCTCACGTCGTGCTCTAAAAAGAAAATCACAAAATCAAAATAAAAAAAAAAATACTTTTTTACCATCTGAAGAAAAAATTCTTAAGATTTTTGCAACATTTCATTATAAACCATTGCTAAAACCAGTGCTACTCAAATAGATTATCAAGTACAATAGGTGGCAACAGAGAAATGAACCAATTATACACGACGACACAAGTGTCAAATATAACAAGGAAAACGAAATTGTCTCACATTAGATACATGTTTTCCAACATTAAATAAAAAAGTTTAAAAACAGAGACTAAAGAACACATAAAATTGCACTAATTTTATTGTAAGAAAAGCACTTTATTCTAAAATTATCACTATTATTGATAATTTTGTCGGACACAAAAACTGACGACACTTGTGACGACAGAATACAACTGTACTGAGAGTGTACAAATTCTAAGTTGGCCTCTATTGTACTAGAATCTATTTGGTGCTACTTAATATCCTTAAGCTAGATATTATCATCTGAGAAATTATCTTTATCTACTATTGCTATATCTGTATCTACTATAGCTATATCTGTATCTACTCTTGCTAGATCTGTATCTTTTATTACTTGATCTGTATCTACTATTGCTTTATCTATGTCAACTATGGCTATATCTTCTCATGTTAAATCTGTTTCTACTCTTGCTAGATCTATATCTACTTTTGCTAGATCGATAGCTACTATTGCTAGATCTATAGCGACTATTGCTAAATCTGTATCTACTCTTTCTAGATCTGTATCTACTCTTAGCTGTATCACTATTGCTCGATCTAAATCTACTTTTGCTTTATCTATATCAACTATTGCTATATCTGTATCTACTATTTATGTATCTGTATCTACTATTGATATATCTGTATCTACTTTTGCTTTATCTGTATTATCCATTTTTGCTATATCTATATAAACTTTTTGTAGATCTGTATCTAGTCTATTAGTACTGAATCTATATCTTCTATTGATTTATCTACATTTACTATTGATGAGTCTACATCTACAATTGATTAATCTACATCTACTATTGCTATATCTATATCTACTTTGGCTGCTTCTGTAATCTGTTTCTACTGTTACTATATCTCTTTATATAATTGCAACATCTGTATCTACTATTGTTATTTCTATATCTACTTTTGCTAGTTTTATATCAACTTCTGCTGGCTCTTTCGTCTACTTTTGCTCGTTTTTTAAACTACTTTTGCTAATTCTTTATGTACTTCTGCTAGTTCTATAACTACGTTTTCTAGTTCCATAGCTACTTCTGCTAGTTCTATAAATACGTCTGCTAGTTCCATAACTACTTCTGCTAATTCCTCATCTACTTCAGCTAATTCTATGTACTTCTGCTAGTTCTATAACTACGTCTGCTAGTTCCATAGCTACTTCAACTTATTCTTTGTCTACTTCTATATCTACTTGTGCTAGTTCGTTGTCTCCTTCTAATTTATAGTATACCTAAAGCAAGATCTGAAAAATCATCAATATCCACTATAGCTAGATCAACAGCATCTTCAGTAGCTGCTACTGCTGCTTCAAGTCTGTTAAATCATTAGTTCACAACAAATCAAGGAAGGAAACAAAATAAATAATAAATATGCTTTTCTTACAAGTTTTAAACATTTAAATGACCAACACAACGTTAAATGGAGATATTTTATTTAGTTCGGTCGTGTAATAATCAACCTACAGCTTCTAATAATATTTCAGCAAAACATTCGGATACGGCAATTTATGAACTCAGCCAGTTTTTGGAGATCATGGAAATCAATCAATGTCACGATATTTTGCATACATAATTATGAGAAAATATTAAATTTAAATTTCAGGCTCCTGTGACCTCTGTTTACTGAGTTATGGCCTCCTGAAGTTCCGGCCTCGAGGCAAATTTCGGCCTGACCTCGCATGCTTTAATTAGTTGTAACTTTTTATCAAGCTAATTTTGAAGCCACTTTATTACCACTAACAAAAAGACTAAATTCTAATTTTTTAAATCTTTTTTAATTTTACAAATTGCATATGCTCAGCAATTGCATTTATATCTTTTGACCGCAATTTTTTTAATGAGGGTATCCTCCAATGTTCGCTTTTTTTTTTTTTTAGAGATTTCCTATGAAGAATTTCATGATCATGTGAAGTTTCATTTTTGGCATTACTTGTTAGAGCTAGTGCTTTTTAACCTTAATTATGGGATATTTTTTGAAAATTTGCTTTCCCTGAGACTATTTTTCAAGCAAACAAGACAACTTTACTAAGTGTAAAGACCGCTGTAGTAAAATATTTTGTACTAAAATTGTGGTTAAAAAAGCTCAAGCTCCAATAAAAGCCAAAAATAAAATCTCTGAATTTTATTTAGAGAAAATCGGAGGATACACTCATAAAAAAACTCAAAGTAAAAAAATAAAGACACAATTTTTCAGCATATGATAATTGTAATTTTTTTAAATTTTTAAATAATAAAAAATTGCGTTAAAATAAGCTTGATATCTTCATTAACAAAAAAGTTAACACCAATTAAAGCATGCAAGGTCAGGCCAAAAATTGCCTTGAGGCTGGAACTTTAGTAAGCCATAACTCAGTAACCAGAGGTCACAGGAGCCTGAAATTTTGGATTTGATATTTTCTTGTAACATGATTGCTAGCGGTGTGCAAAATTTAAAGAAAATCCATGAAATTGACTTCCTCGGGGTGGCAGATTTAATACAATGAGTTTGCTTAAATAAATCTAGTACAGAAGTATTCGATTGCCATGAAAAAAAGCAAGAAAGTTCTAGGTTACATTTAATTGTCTACTGTTATGTGAACTACCCTGGGAGTAAGCATCTTGCAAGGTCCACACCAGGTAGCGCTGAAATCCACTACTACAGGTTTACTTCCACCAAGCACTTTACTCTACAACAATTATACTAATACTAATAATAATAATGCCCGGCGTTACCAGTGAAATAAATTTTTTTTGTTGAAAACATAAAGATTTCTGAAAAATATTAAGATTAAAAAATGTCGATTTAAATAAAAATCGAATTTTTATGCCCGTTTACCCCATGCAGGGCGGGCACCCATGGGTTCCCTAAAAAAAATCAGCCAATTTGGTCCAACCGTTTTATATATTTCAGTTTATAACTTCACATTTTATAAAAAAAGAGGATATAGATTTATGTGCATGAGCGAAGCGCTATATTATATATATCTATATGAATATTTTATCCGACCAAACCAAATTAAAGTAGATAGAAAACAAATCAAAAACAATCAATTTAAAATAAAAAAATCGAATTTTTAAGCCTTTATATACCCTCTGGAAGGGTGGGCACCCATGGCTTTCACTAAAAAACCAAAAAAAACCAGCCAATTTAGTCCAGCCGTTTTATATATTTCAGTTTTTAAATTTCACATTTTAATAAAAAATAGGAAAAAAGGAAATAAATTTATATGCATGAGCAAAAAGCTATAATATATAGAGAAATGAATATTTTATCAGACCAAACCAAATCAAAGTAGATAGAAAACAAATCAAAATCAATCAATTTGATTATTGAAGAAGAATAATTTTTTTGATAGAAGTTGACAGTGTCCAATTTTTATTTATCTCCCAAGATCATCATATTTTCTGTAAAAATATATATCCTTCCTTACCTTAAACTCTTCTTCACTCTGAATGGCATAAACAGCTGGTTTGAGCGCGCTCAGTGAAAGGTGCGCGCGCGCCGGGACAGCTCTGCATGTCAATCTCAACAGGTGTGTGCTCAACATTTTTCTAGAATTTAATAAATTTTATAAACTAAGTTTTATAATGCAAATAATACTGGAAAAAGATATCACAAAACAGAGATAAACAAATAAATATCACAGATTTATTTTTTTTTGGAGAATTTTTTCTACCCATTACAAAAATAAAAAATAAATAAATAAATTAATAAATAAAATTAGAAAATGTTTGGTAAAGCTATCAACTTACAAATTGGTCTTAAAAGTTCAAATTTTAGAATTCAGGGATTGTCTAATAGCTCCCGGGGTATGCCGTCACAATACCTTTCAAATCAAGGCTTTTCAGCTGAAATAGTTAAAGCCTAACGTTGAACTCGTGAGCAAATTTGAGCCATGATGCCGGTCTGTACTCATTCCATCAGATGGAGCTGTAAATTTAAATTTGAACCCAATTTTAGATTCACGGATCTTTCAATAAAAACGGATCATCAGAATTGCTTTGACGGTGGGACCAGTCTTCTCTAAGTGGATCGTTCAAGAAGGGATCCCCGTCTATGTACTTAAAGTTAGTAAAAGGGTCCCTAGCATTGTTGGGATTGTCTAAATCTACCGTTTCATCAGTCTCTTTAGATCCTGGCCTGAAACAAACGATATTTTATATCGTAAATAGTGGTCTAAGAAATCCATGTTGTGTATTGCCGGAGGCAGTGCTTAGGATCCGGATCCGTTGGATCCGCAAGATTTCAACAAAAAACTGCAAAAAATTTCTCTCAAACCCCAAATCTGAACTATTGAAAAAAGAGAGATTATAAAAATTTCCTGATTGCTGAATGGTTCATTAAGTTTTAGCATTAAAATAAGCGAAATAATTAAGAGAGAAAAACTTGTAAATTCTGCTTTGTTAAAAAAAATCAGCAAATTTTATGGACTTAACATGGATCCGGATAATTTTTTTTCCATTGCGGATCCAGGATCCGGATCAAAATTAAATGGATCCTAAGCACTGGCCGAATGAACCTATTTAAAACTTATACCTTCGAACTGTGAAATATACAGATGGATACTGGGTAGGGTCAAATTTTTACGACATTATTGGCCCACTTTTAAACAGTTAACAGCATAAAAGATAAGACATAGTTAACAATCAACTACTGTTAACAATTAACCATGGTTAACAAACAGCTGAAACCGTTCTCGAGCTCATTAAAACAAAAACCGGATCGGAACGGGGATGGAACGATTGGGAAAAAAACGAAATTGGAACTAACAATAAAAAATAGTTACGTGTTGAGCCATACATAAAGGGTTAACCACAAAGGATGAGAATGTAAAGACGACCCAAAACTATGAATATGACGATTTGAACCCTGAAAGAAAGAAAAAGGACTAAAAAAATTCCGTACAATCGTCTCTGAAGTTTCATCCTTAGTGTGGGTCAGCCTGTATCCCTCTGCTTTAATTGTGAATACCTGTGTGTATTGAACTGATCTCCAAGGACAAGAAAGGAAAACACATTATCGTCTTCCAATTTATTGCAGAGAGAACTCTCGCAACAGACCAGGAGGTCATCCAGCTCATACCTACATCATATATATGTATATTTCTAACACTTTCCCCTATTTTCCAAAAAACAGTTTTCCTCTGCGATCGTAAAACTAGAAGTAAAAACCGCACAAGCCTAATGCGGTTTGGCGTCTTTAAGAAATACCAGCCAATTTCATGACAAATAATCGAAATTTTGGATTTAAATTGCTAGAGATTCTATAATTTTATACCTGTCCGCTAACAATAAAAGATCAGCTAAAGTTTGCGCAGAGAGATCGGACAAGTTGAGATCCAGGAGTCCAGAATATATAAACTGAAAAGTATTTGTTTCAATTTCTTTTTCGAGACTTCAAAAAATTTTAAGAGGGGGGGGTGGGGGGGGGATGGACGGAGATTATTCTACACCAGGGATAAGGTCGTTAACTAATCTCCTGTTCTCTGTATCTCAGGTGAAGGGTATGCACAATCTTTTTTACCTCCTTAAGTTTAATTTTCCCCAAATAAAGCGATAAAAAGAAAATAAACCCTTGACATTGGTTGCACGTGTACCTGCCGTACCATGTGCAAACATTTGCGACATAACGGTATAAATGAGTTTAGCAAAATATAAACCCCACTAATTCAATTTCGTAACCAAGTGAAAAATAATAATTTTAACAAAATACAGATACAAAGATGGAGCCCCGAATATTACCTTGAGAAATAGGTTAAAGGTGCCAAAGTCGCAGTCTCGAAGAACAATTTTCCGTTCTCTCTCCTCCCGCATTCCGCTTGTCAGCGCGCGCAGGAACCAGGGACAACGCGCACACACTACTACACGGTGCGCAGGGATACTCTGAACAGTCTCTGTGTGAATCACCTCTTCTGGGTTGAGAGTATCTGTACAGGAGAGCGGAGACAGAGTATCATGTCTCAGTTCGAACTTCATATCTGCTCCGATCTTAGTCTTGAACAGGTTCAGACCTGAAGCTGCTAGAGAGCTCTCCCTGGAGAGAGGACTACTAGAAAACCGTTTCGTCAGGGTTAGTCCAGGATTCAGCTCAGCACAATCAGAGCCCACACGGACCATCTGAAATAGTTGAAATATGTAGTTGAAAAGGAGGAAGAAAAATTGAACTTGATAAATTGGTCAATAAAGTTTCAGCATACAACATACATAGCAATAAGAAAACAATTTTTGAAATGCCTCTTCATTAATAGGAATTCATTTCATTAAAAAGCGTTGAGATGACTTAGGACTGTACATTCTTCAACAATATGTTTCCCTGTAATCTGCATACCTGAACTGAGGCTGGATTTATGATGAGGCCAAGGGAGACTAGGGCGGCCTCAAGGCTGTCCTGTTGCAGGGTGTCGAGGATATTTCGAAGAACAGGTTCAATCAAACCCTAATCCAGGATTCTACATCATTTAATACCCTCCCCCCCCCCCCCCCCC
>NW_019396723.1:164984-177667 GCF_000591075.1 Eurytemora carolleeae
GGGGGGGGGGGGGGGTTGAGGTTAAAAAAAGTCAATGAAAACGGAAAATTGTTTCATGTAGAGCTATGTCAGGCCTTCTCAAAAGCTTCATGTAAATCGTATCTTTTCCTTTTTTCGTCGTTGTTATTAGCTTTAGATATAGAGATTCTCAAAACCCTGTTATATAAACACAAAAATTGAGCAAAAATACTTTAAAAATAACAAAAGAAGTTAACATATTATTCTTTAATAATGTTAATTTGGAAGAAACAGTAATTCTTTTTTTGTTGTGTTTTTCCAATTTGAACTTTCCTGCTGTAAATTCAATGTTGAAAACTAGAATGAACTAATTTTTCGTTTTTTCTTCTTATATTCTCTTTCTGCATCAAAATTTGGCATTTTGTAAGAACAATTTTTTTAAATTGTTTATTTTTTCATATGCCAAATTGTGACCCTCACAAAAAAAACTGAACAAAAACAATCCAAAAATGAACATGATATAATGATCGCGCTTGAATCGTGGCAAAATTTTAAAAAAGCAGAATCCTCAATCCAGGTTTGAAACCTTGGAAGTTTATTACCCCCTACCTGCAAATAAAACATAAAATTAAGATAATTTAAGCATCGCGTCTGTTTATTTCTAAAAGGGNATCGGGATTCTTTTGAATAAAATTGATTGTTAGTAGAATCGGTTCCTTAAACTGTACAATACTGTTTAGTACTTCAGCTACATGCCCTGAGAATCCAGTAAACATTAACAGGAAACATTTATCTTCAAACCTTGGGTCATCCTGAAACATTCACACTATTCACAAAGAACACTATATACACTAAGTATTGAACACATAAGCATAACATAGTGTAATGGTTTATGCTCGCGCGGGCGGCCACTGGAACATAAATACCAAGTGGTTTTGCAGCTGAAAACCGCAGCCACGGAAAATGTATGAATCTCAGGTCTTCTAAAATGTATTACACACACCATGTCTTCTACAAATATATTCTACGCCAGGGATAAGGTCGTTAACTAATTTCCTGTTCTCTCTATATCTCATGTCTTCTATGAATATATTCTACACCAAGGATTAGGTCGTTAACTAATCTCCTGTTCTCTCTATATCTCATATGTATTCTAGGAATATATTCTACACCAAGGATTAGGTCGTTAACTAATCTCCTGTTCTCTCTGTATCTCAGGTCTTCTATACATCTATTATACCCCAGGGATTAGGTCGTTAACAAATATCCTGTTCTCTCTGTATCTCAGGTCTTCTACTATGTATTACACACACCAGGGATTAGGTCGTTAACATATCTCTTGTTCTCTGTATCTCATGTCTTCTATAAATATATTCTACACCAGGGCTTAGGTCGTTAATTAATCTCCTGTTCACTCAGTATCTCAGGTATTCTACTAATCTATATCACATACAAGGGATGATTAGGTCGTATTGTATACAGTGTACACTGTACACTGTACACTGTACACTGTACACTGTACACTGTACTTACTGTAAAGTATGTTGTTACTTATTAAGGACTGAGATTAGCGAATAAGACATGCAAGAGGCCGGGCGTTGCCGTACGACCGAACAAAGAAAAACATCTTTACGTTTAAGATTTGGGGGAAGGTCAAAGTCCTAAGACAATACTAGTTTAAACCACTCATATTTTTGCTACTATTTCTTCCTACCAGTAGAAGCTGGATAAACTTCTCCAGGTGAAGAATAAGAAGCGGTATCTCGTTCACAATCTGCTCAAACTGCTTTGACAACCCTCGCACCTACATACAGGGGGTTATGATTAAACATTTAAGCAGCTTTTTGATTTTTTATTAACATGTTTCCGTCATATATGAAGGTGAATAAGATGGTTGACTAGCACCACATTGAGAAATCTCGAAACTAGTAGTTTTCTGTGTTAAATGTGATACTAAAAAATCAAATTTCCGATAATACCACTTAGCAAAGACGATACAGAAGTCGTCAATTAATTCTCAAGTTCATTGGAATGCCTGCATTTAAGATAAAAAAATAAAAAAATAAAAATTAAATATTCTCTTCAAAAAAATGTCCTCCTTTTTAATATATTATGAAGGTTTTCAGGTTTTTCTCTCTTGCTAAATTAGGGAAATTACAGATTTTTTGGTTAAAAAAGGGAAAACTTTAAAGACGAATTTTCATCGCCCCCCCCACCCCAAACCTTAGAGCCATTTTTAAGAACACCAGGCATGAATTTAACAGTTTTACCTTCTCTTGATGAGACTCTTCAACAAACTCTTCTCTCTCTTGAATAAGATACGCAGCCAGGTATCCGAGCTTCTCTTTGAGGAGCCTTAACTCCTGAACCTGGCCTCTCACAAGGATAAACTGGAAGGAGTTCACAGACAAACCTTCAATACTCCTCATCCTTCTATCAATCATGATCTCAAGGATATCAGTAACGGTGAGCCCTGAACAAAATTAGAAGTTAAAACAATTTTTTTTATTTTGAGTAAGGGGGAGTTTTAGAAAATAATTTTTCTATCAATTAATTGTATTTGATGTTAATGCCAACCCAGCTTGGGAGACCAAAGCTGTCAACGTTGTTCAGCAAACAAAAAATCCGATTTTTTGTTTCAATGAAAAAAGCTAAAAAAATGGCAAAATCCATGAAACCAACGCATTTCTCTTATTCACAATCATCATCAATCCTAGAAATATCAATTTATTTTTTCCCTGTTCAGAACTATTTCACCTTTTGTTGACGTCAAAATTCTGAATAAAAGAAGCTTACCCAAGTCAGTGAAGAAGAAAATGAGTTCTTCAATTTCCACAACAAAGTACGTAACCAGATCTTGACGCAGCTGAGTGTTTAACTCGGAAGTTGCGTGTTTCATCGCTTTGAGAAGCTCCAGTAATTGCTGCAGAAATTTAGGTATACGCGATTTTGCAAAAAGAATAATTTTGGTTCTCTCGGTATTTCCTATCTGATGTTTAATCTGCTGGAACCTGGAGCAGAACTCCAAAATCTTCAGCAAACATAGAAACCCCTTTCCCAACACCTAAACATGGAGAAAGTAAAAAATAATATTTACCCTTTTAAGACTTTTCCCCTCCTCTAGAAAAAATAGTTAATTTCTCCCAGAATTTAAAATTATTGAAAAATAAAAAAAATCTAAAGTTGCAAGTGCAACTATTTTGCGAGGACAGGACAAGAGGGGATATAACTCTCATTAATTTCCCAAGTTTAAATCTGACCCACACACCTGCTTAACCAACGTAGGAAGGCGGGGAATATTCTGAATGGCTGACCGCCCAGTTTGTTTATTTCGTGGATGTCTAACCTTCCCGCTTTCATCCACTGTTCTACCACCCAGCTGTAGGAGAACTTGGTCCATAGCATCATGCAGCTCGTACACTAAAGGAATATTAATTAGTTTAAATCTGAAAAGGAATCCAACATGAAACCCCCAGACTGCCTTCAGGGCAATACACACCATCGAATGGATGAGTATTGAGTAGTAAAAAATGATTTCAGGGGTATATATTTTTAAAAATCACCCCCAACCATGCCACATGGGTATTAATGCATTGTTTTTCTTTTTAATTTCTTATTATATCGAGTTCATTTTCCCGAAATGAAGGTAAAAGCTGCCATTTTCCTCCGCCTAAATCAATTAATTATCTTCCTAGTCCGCCACCACCGTTGAGAAAATGACACTTCACTAGAGGAGGGGGTCACTTGAAATCACCATTTAACCCTTAAGTGCTCCATAACCCTTTTAAAGTACGTTTAGAAACAAAGAAAACCTAAAAGTCTTGAACATACCTATGTTCTCCAGCTCCTGTTGTATTCTCGAGCATAGAGTGTACTCCCTACAGATATTGACAAAGCTAATCATGAACTCCTGCTCCTCTAGGTTTGGTAAACTATCAAGGAAGGAAACAACTTTATCCAACTGTTCTTCTGTTACACAACTTTGTAATCCTAAAATTAAAAATATTAAAGAGACCGTCGATAAAATATTCTTGCGATATTACATCTTGTTAATTGCTCTAATAAATCCCCGCAAGTCACCTTAATAAAACCCACCACCTTTTATAATTTTCAATCTTCAGATAGAGGAACAAGGAAATTTAAATAATCTGGACTTTAAAGGCTTAAAAGGACCAAAGGCAGAAGACTACTACGTATTTTTCATTGAGAAGGCTCTCTCCTCTTATTCAGTCGACTGTCCTTCCACACATTAGCCATCAACTTTGCGTATGAAACACTACTTAAAATATTTGGTTCCTTAACCTTAACTGATCATTTAAAATGTCTAATTTCTTATAGCCAAACCATTTCCTCGGAATTATTTTTCAACATTTGTACTTCAATTCTTTAGTCAACTTCTTACCAATATTCAATAACCCGATCAAATTTGAATCACCAATTGAAATTCTTCCTTATTTAATAACTTAAAATCGATGATTAAAATTTGAACCGACAATTAAGCAAAGTAGCTCAAATTCATTAAATTCGGTCCCTGAGTTATTAAAAGTGCCCTAAAACCTAACAGATTACTGAGGTGGGAGGGGGGAGCTCGGATACTATGGTCTAGGACAGATTTAAAAATCCTCTTTAAGACTGCTTACTACTCTTCCTACCTTGTGTGTGGAGATAGTGAAGAATTATGTGTAGAGTGTCATCATCTTTCAATTTTAGTAATTCAATCCTGAATGCACACATAGTTTAGTTTATCTTTCAGTTATAGTAATTCAATCCTGTATGCACACATAGTTTAGTTTATCTTTCAGTTGGCAATTGTTCGACACGAGTTCTATATGTTAGATATACAAGAATATAAACAATACTGTTCATTGTCTAAAAAAATCCCCCGTCTTGACCAATGGTCATGTTCATTGTTTAACGAATGATTCTTAGGGGGTAAATAACTAAGGTTTGCTTAAAACGCTAATTGTCAAATTTTGCATAAAATCTGAAGGAGTGGGAATTCATTAAAATATAAACACCTGTACTTCGAAAAAAAAACATAATATTATAATAGAAAATCACAGGGCTATTTAGCGTGTGTTTTAAAGAAATTGAGAGTTTTGTCTCATTTTATGTGAAAGGCTTATTATGCTTAATAAGGCTTGATACAAGTGTTTATAATCCCGCGAAAACATCCCAAAAACTTCTGGAAAAATATTATTTTCGGAGAGGGGAGGTTAATTTTTAAAGAAAACATACACGCCTGACTCGATAAACAAGGCTTTAGCCATTATAATCATTACTATTGTGACTATATCTTGGAATAGATAATCGTTTTGAGCTAAATGCCTAATGCTTAATAAATATGCACATCCCTTAGTTCGTTCGGTACAAACAGACTGTAGGCAGATATATGATCGAGCCGGGTTCTGATCGCTGACCCTGGGTTCATGGTGAGTTTCAGGGACTCTTCCTGCTCTGGGTTGAGGAACATATCCTGCTCTAAGAGAGAGCTGAAACTTAATGGGATATCCTGCTCTATTTGATCAGGACTCCTAGTAGAGAAAATGAATTTTTTAAAATATCGTTATCAAAATAAGTATTAGATAAAAGAACTCACCAGACGAGAATGCAGTGAAGGACTCCCCAACCATCGAAACTGAGGGATATAGACCTAAAAAATGTCAATTCAATAATAAATTTTAAGAAGGAAAGGTGTTTTAGAAGAAATCCTTTTCAAAAGTAAAAAAACCCGACAATTTATTCGGCAAGGTTTTGATGTTACGACTAGTGTTGCTTAATATGGCATTAAAACATCCAAATAAAAACTGATGGATGCTTAACTATTAGGACTAGACACAGTGCAGAGACAAGATCTAGATCCAGATCTCTAAATGGTTCATCCGTTTTATCACATAAATAAGCAAAAACAAAAGAAAAGATTGTTTTTTTTTATTTCCTTATAAAATCTGTAAATGTTGAAATGGGCCATTTTTTGTCAAGCATTCAGCCCGAACTTTGCAATAACTTTTTTCTTAATTAAGACATTAACAATTATAAAAATCCACAAAATTAATTTCCAAAAAATGCGGATTTCATAAAATAAGGATCGGGATTCCGGATCAAAATGATTTAGATCCACTTCTTAGGGACTACCTAGATAGGGTTGATGAGTCAAGAAGCACATTAAACTCTATAGTGGCTCCTTGGCTCTCAGAGAATCTGATAATAAACTTCTTCGCAGATTTAACAGTCTCCCAAACAACCTGGAATTTTACCTTCAGATCAAAACAAACCATATTTAATTTATGGTTTTTACAACATATTTAAAGGGAGTGTTCGCCAAAAATTTAAGGGGGGTCATGTACATATTTACGAACTATTCTTCGCGAACTCTTCCTTCAAATTCTTCTATATAAGATGTTGTTTTTATCTTAATAGTTACCTGATAAGCAGTACAGTGTAATAAGGGTATAAAAGTTTGCTCGGGTTTATCCACAAGAGGTTCAATAATTACACTTTCGGGATTCACGGATGATTTTTCAGATTTGAAAGATGAATCATATTCTCCTATCTCGTTCGATTCTAGACTCAATTCATTAAGCTCAGAAGGTAAATCATCTTTAGTTTCCAATTTGCAACTTAATTTTGCGAGTTTTATTTCGTCCGATGAAGTTCCTCCCTCTGAACTTGGAGCTAATTCCTCCACTTTTTGCGAGATTTCTTCCACATTCGAACAAAATTCTTTCGGTTTCAGAGCTGGAGTCGTACAAGACTTGTTTTTAAAATTCCAGGTAACATCTCCAGTATCGTTAAGTGTGAACTCTATTCCCTGAAGAAAGGGTATGTAAGGTTTGATCATGGATGTATAATAGAATGGATATATCATAGTCAAGGTTTGATGTAATTTTTTCGCTGGAGTGTTATGCGGTACGTTAGACATTGGACCCTGGAACTTACAATTTGTCTTTGATTTTCTTAAATTTAATAGATGTCAAAGGAGTATAGAAAATCATTGTAAGATTTAGCCACCTTCTTTGTATTATAAAAATTGTTGGAAATACTAGAGATTTAAATCAACCTTGATTATATTTAATATTTTGAATTTTAAACAAATTTCTCATTGTCTTAGTCAATTCTTAAAGTACAAAAACAAAAGACCACATTTTGGAATTCTGAAAACAAGGCAGCATTGATGCTACCAACTAGGACAGGCTATGGAGCCGAGAGCTACGGCTGGGAAAGGCTACGGGGCCAAGCTTCGTGGCTAGGACAGGCTAGAGGGCCGCGGCGATGCGGCCATATAACCAACATAATCTTAGTGTTAAATAAGAAATGCATGTCCAAAAATAATTCTCTAGGAAAATTACCAAATCATGACTTACCAATAAAGCAGAAACTTCCGGATTTGTCGACTTGAGGACGGAAGCTCCTTTACTCCTGAGGGGCGGGGTATCTTCAGGATAATAAAGGGGGTGTGAAGCTTCATGTGGAGACAATGTTTTCAAATAGTTCTCATCGGAACAAGGAATAGATTCCACAATACGCCATTTTCCGAGGAAAATATTCCCCGACATTTTTATGGGTTACATGTCTGAAATATGAAATCAAGATTATGCCAGAGTCAGACACATACTTAGGGTCCGTCCAAGTATACGATTTTTGGCCCCCCCCCCCCCCCACCTCTCCTATCAATTTCGTACATGACCTATATCCCGACATTTTTATGGGTTACATGTCTGAAATATGAAATCAAGATTATGCCAGAGTCAGACACATACTTAGGGTCCGTCCAAGTATACGATTTTTGGTTAGGTTAAGACAATTTCTGGGCCGAGCGCTGCGGCTAGGACAGGCTAGGGGGCCGAGCACTGCGGCTAGGACAGGCTATGTGACCGAGCGCCGCGGCTAGGATAGGATAGTGGGCTGGACGCTGCGGCCACATGACTGACTTTTATCAATGTGTTAAATTTAAAATATGCATAGTCAAAATTTAAAGCAGGGTGGGGGGACGGGGGCCCAGGATGCGGTCCAAAAATTGTTCAATTGGAAATTACACAGGCTTATATAAAATGGACAAATACGAGTTTGCAAGCATAACGCCTTGGTTCAAAAACTGGTTTAACTAGTTTGCAGAAAGAAACAATGAAATTAAAATATTTATTACAAAAACGTAATTAGCTACGTTTAATTTGATAAACAAGTAGGTATGAAGTATCGGTCAGCCCGGTCAACTAAGCATGTGTATGCGTTTGCGCGTGTTTCACATATGTTCATGACCGCAGCCGGCGTGTGTGTCTGTTTTCAGAAGCTACTAGAAACTGAAAGCATCCATATTTTTCAGGGATACATAATTTTTCTACTCTACAAACTTTTTATTTCATCAATTTATAAAATAAATTCTTAAATTAATTTTCTTAATGAAAAACTTTTTTTAATAATATTTTAAACGTAACTTTTACCCTGCCCGCGGTCTAGTCGTCATTGCTTGCTCAGCTGTTTTAATTATTTAAATAAAATTCAGAAAATTCGAATTTGGGGTCATTTTTTTTAAGATGTCGACAATCGACATGCATTTCAGGCACTCGTACTCTTTTCATCAAATTATAATCATAAACCAGGGGCATGATGTATTTTTAGCTGAATATTGCCAACCTCATGCGTGCATGTATGCACCCCTTTTTCCCTCTTAGCCCCTTGAAAACATTAAATTTGTGCGTTAAGAGCTATAGAAAATTATGAAACTAACCTAACCCACTTTACTTTAGCTAGCGTTTTAACATTTTCATGTGGCTAGTGAGTAAACAGTACAAATTTAAGCAAGGAATATCTACCCCTGAAAACTAGTTTTGCAGGGAATCTTCTAGAAGAACTCCTATTGGTTCGTCGTATTATAACTCTTGTCTCATTGGACAAAACACATTTATTTATTTTCTTCCTCAATTCCGGCTAAATTATTCTCGAGGGTGTTTTTATTATCTTTTTGCCACATTTCAGAGATAAGAATTGCTCTCCAATTAATAAGCTAATATCAAGGTAAGTGATTTACGTGAATTCTAAAGCATAAAAAGTATGCTCCTGTAAGATATCTGGCAACTGCAACATCAATTATTTTCATTTTTAGTTGCAGTTACAATTACAATTATAATAATTACACGTATTTCTCACTTATAATGTCAATAAATTTCAATCTAATATAATTAGCATGTTAAAATTCTTGTTGTTGTGTAGTAAAACTTAATGTGTCATTTCAGATAAAAATGTCTGTCTCAACCAGCTGTGTTACACTAAGCAATGGGCTAAAAATGCCTTTAGTTGGACTTGGTACATGGAAATCCAAGGCAAGTTTTCTAAAAACAGAAATCGTATATTAGGAAATTACCGAAGTCAGATTTTATTGATTGAATTAATTGTAGTGATCTTATTTCTACCAATTCTGAATTTAAAAAGTGCCTTTTACAAAAGAGATGTTAAATCTCAAATCCAATGGCTTCACAGTTGTCAAAAATAAAAAATACTGAATAACGGTTCTATTTTAGACGGGTGAGGTGGCGATGGCAGTCGAAACGGCGATTAAAGTAAGTCATTGTATTAAGTTATAAATTATTAGAAACTGAAATTATTATAGGCATAAATGAAAATTTGGATAACAGCCATTTCTTAAATATCAACCCAAAATTTCCAGTTGGAGGTAAAAATCAACCCCCTCCCCCCCAGTAGATTAAAAAGAAATGCCAGTTAATGTCCAATTTTTCATTTATTTCCTCAAAATCTTAAAAAACTATTTTCCCCCTCACCACTATTTGGTGGTCTTTTGTTGATTTGTAACATAGTATGATTATTGATACAATATTCCTGCAACAACTTTTGACTTCAAAAATCGTTAAAAAATCATTATATGCATGATCTTGTATAAATTAAATTAAATTAAGTATTAAATGTTCGAAGTGGCCACTATCGACTTTGACACATGATTCAGCCCTCTTCCTTGTAAAGTGAGCCATCTAGATCATCCACATTGGTTTGTTGTAGTAATACTAGATCATACTGTAAATTGTATTTCAGGCTGGATATAGACATATTGTATTTCAGGCTGGATATAAACATATTGTATTTCAGGCTGGATATAGACATATTGGATTTCAGGCTGGATTTAAACATATTGTATTTCAGGTTGGATATAAATATATTGTATTTCAGGTTGGATATAAACATATTGTATTTCAGGCTGGATATAGACATATTGTATTTCAGGCTAGATATAGACATATCGTATTTCAGGCTGGATATAGACATATTGATTGCGCTGCAGTTTATGGGAACGAAGTTGAGGTTAGATCTTCAATCAATTTTAGATGCAGTGAAACCCTTAATAACAAATACATTGGAAGAATTTATCAAATGTCGTCTTGACAATTTTTCAATGAGTTATACTATATTACGTAAATTACAGTATTTGTGAAAACAAATAAATAGCCATGAATATGCGGGAACAGTTTTAAAGAGTTCCATGTAATCGTTTAATTAAAAAACTAAATATTTGAAACATTTCATTATCAGAAAGTGAAGAATATGACATTTGATGAATTCTTTCGGTGTATTCGTTATTAAGGGTTTCACTCTAGTATCAGCAACACAATTTTTAAAGGCAAAAAAACTTGCCAAACAGTAGTTTGAAAATCAACTTATTTAGTGAATTGGGTTTCGATTCGTTTTAGAAAAAAATTTTATTAGAGCTATCAAACTTTTCAAAAATGTTATTATAGCTACCAAACTTTTCAAAATTGTTATTTTAAGATTTGCTCTTTAAAACTTTTGAATATTTTTTCCTAAAAAAATAAAAAGTTGAAAACCGATACACAAACGATTGTTGAAACATGTTCGTTCTTTTGCAATATCTTCTGGCAGGGTCAAATTTTTGTAAATGTTTTTAGTAAAAAATGTTGAAAATATTTGCTTTTCTTACATTATGCCAATTTTTGACCCTGAAAGAAAATATAGAAAATATAGACAAAAAACGACCCAAATGAAGGCACATCTGTTTTCCACTATTCAATTGGTCCGACTGAATAACACTCAGCTGTTAGGTAGGAGCTGGTATTAAAGCTGGTGGTGTAGCTCGGGATCAACTGTTTATTACAAGCAAACTTTGGAACACTAAACATCATCCAGAGGTAGGTTTCTAATTTTCACGTTTAGTTGCAATAAAGTAAAAAAGCCTGAATTTACAAAACAAACAAAAAATAAAAAATCTTGTGCTGATAGCCAGCTCTCCCACTTCTGTCAAAGTTAGAATTTAAATAAAAAAGGGTTATATTAAAAAACAACTGTGCTGCATTTATTTAAAGGACATCCTTATTCCTTACGGGAACGTTTAATCACTAGAAAAATGAAGAGTCCTAAATGTAACATTCTCGGGTGCACAAGAAGACACATAAATGTGCTAATAATGAGATGTGCTAATAATGAGGAAGCACAACAAGAGCGCACATTGAATCTCCCATCAATAACAAACATTTAGGGCGCACGCCAGCCATAAAATAGCCTACATTTACTACGGAAAACATCTTAAAAAAATTATCTGAAATCAGAATTGAAAGAAAAAAAAACATCTGTAAATCCTTTAATCTAGGATGTCGAGGCTGCCTGCCGTGCTACCCTCAGCGACCTTGGTCTCGAGTACTTAGACCTCTACCTCATTCATTGGCCAACAGCTTTCCAAAGGGGAGACGATAAGTTTCCAAAGGTTATTATTTTCCTTTCATTTTTTTGTGACTAGGTTTTCTCTGATTTTCTTTATTTTTTATTTGCCCATTTTTGAACTTATTTTGAAATTTCTAGAATGAGGATGGAACATTGAAGTACGATGATATAAGTCCGGTAAATTATGATAAATATACACCTCTGCAATCCATTAAAAATAGAATAATAGTACAGAATACAATAAATACAATAGTACAGAATACAATACTTGCATTATGATTAAGTTGCACTCAAGGAAAGATTTTATTCAAATCAATTTGATTTGATATATATGAAGTTTGTCTGGCTGTCCGTTTGTCCGATCATAACATAGGAACCCCTGGACTGATTTGCCTCAAATTTTGATTGGGGAACTCGGGAGATCCATGGGGATGTTCATTGCTAGATTTTGAGATTATAATGCTGACTAGGTCGACTTTAATGACGAAAATTTAGTTTCCTGGTAAAATCGTTCAAGTGCGGGTAAACGGCGGGAGTAACTTTTAGTAACCTAGGCAGCGCTGGATTCCCAAGCTAGTACTTAATATTAAAACAGCATCTTAATAAATGGATCTTGATCCGCGAAAAAAAAACTTATCCTAATCCTGAACCAATTTTGAATCTTGAACCGGATAAAAGCATTAACAATACCCATATTGTATAGGTCGAATCCCACCCTTATCTAAATCAATCCCGCCTACTGGAGTTCTGCAAGGAGCGCGGCATCTATCTGACCGCCTACTCTCCCCTCGGCTCACCAGACCGCCCCTGGGCTAAACCAGATGAACCGAAACTTCTGGATGATTTAAAGATTTCAAAGATGGCGGAAAAATATAAAAAATCTCCCGCTCAAATTGTTCTTGGCTGGCAGGTAAAGTAAAACCCATAAAATGAGAACTATAAAGACGACGTAGAAGCAACATCAGTGTATTTGATGCTGTAAAACAAATAGTTTTAAGTTAACAGATGATTGAAAATCAACTTATTAGTGCTATGGGTCTGTG